>NC_056743.1:309241740-309541740 GCF_019279795.1 Protopterus annectens | reverse complement strand
ATTGAGAACAGAAGCTCCCCACACACACAAACACACGCACTAACACTAGAATGGGAGAGCTAACAATTACTTCTCCTTCTCAACCGTCCTCACTCAGCTACAACAGTGCCTGAGCCACTAATCAAAGTTGTAGCATCTGGGTAGCAGTTGGGGTTTCATCCCTCTATGCCACAGAGATGAGTTACTGATGTGTATTCTTCTTTATATGTGTTATATGTCATTTTTTCACCCATAATCCCTTTACTTATTTTTTCACTTTTACAGTCACGCTTTTCTTACACAGACACCACTAGAAATGGGAAGTTTCAGCTGGATACTCCTGGTCGGCAAACGTAATAAATAAATAGATATTCTAACTATGGCTTACAAAAGGAAGTACAGTAATACCCAGTGTCCTTGATGCCTATGTTTTAGCCAAATAAATTGATACATGCCTGATAAACATTTTGGAAGTTGTAATAAAAAATGTTTTTTATTTATTTGTTAATTTATTTTTAACTCTAGGTCCAGTATTGATGTTGTTATGAATTGGCTGGTCATCTGCCATTTATTTAAGCAGTAAGCACTGGCAGATAGCTTAAACTTCCAGTTGTATAGAGACATGTGGGGAGTGGATACCTGAGGAATGGTAGACCAAGGGCCAGATTCAATAACACCTACACTAAGTGTACATAATCTGTATTCAAGAACATCCCTATCACATTTATTGTGCTGTCTAATCACTCAGAAGAATTAGACTAAGTGCAGACATAGTCTTCAGTTTGTGGTAACCTTTATGAATTCCCTTTGGTATTTATAGCTGCAATAAAATCAGTAGGAAAATTAAAATTAAGAGGAAGAAGGTATGAGTTATGTTTGTGTTGTCTATTCACTCAGAATGGTGTACACTTAGTGTAGGAGTTAATGAATCCCAGGGCAAGACTTTTTATGTTAGTTCCTGGCTTACTGATTAATAGTTCTGTCAAACAGTCTCACATAGGCATGTTTATTTTATTTATCTCAAATTCATTAATCAGTAGTGCCTCTCCCATTGACCTCAAGGACTATTTTCAGGAGTGATCTAGTGATTGAATTCCCCATGTAAACAAGTACACGTACAAATATTCAAATACCTGCAGAAATGTTTACACTGTTATGATATAAAGATTCCATTTTGTAGGTAATAATTTAGGAGCATGGGTCATCATATATCTCATTAGGGGTCCCACAGGTGACATGGAGTAAGGATAAGATGGATAGTCCTTTAAGTCGGCACTGTACTGAGTGGTAATGTGCACCCTTGTTTGCCACTCACTCCCACTCCCACATGTACAGGCCTAAAGTGTAGCTGAAACCCAGCCAAGCAGTTACGCTGAGAAAAAGTAACAGTCTCCTGGCCTCCACCGGATGATACTGCTGCACTGACTTAACCCACACTCTTCCACAGAGGGTGAGAGAGCAGGTCATTGACTGCTGTATCCTACCTCCACTGCCACCTCCACAATGCCAAAAATATTAATTGAACTCCATGTGCTGTTGATATAGTTAGGAGTGAAATTACTGTACTTACTGATTTCCAGGTGTTCCTACTGTATTGCAGCCTTGTGTTTACCAAGTAATATTGAAATAATGAGCTGAACCCTTTCTGACAATGATCAAAATAATATCACTGTCTCTCTGAACACTCCCTCCCTTATTTCTTCTCTTGTTCTTGAGTAATAAGATCCTGTTACCCAACCCTGGGTTACGCCAAGCTATGTATTGCCACTCCTGCTGCTGTAAAAATGTGCAGTCTTGATGTGTGATTAGAAATAAACAAATGAGAATCTGAACAGTTTTCACAGTTGTACAATGGGATGAGAGCTGCGTAATTAATTTTTTATGTTTCATATGTGAGCATTACCTGAGACGTAATTTACACATGCATGCACACTCATACACACTGCCAGGTTAGAAAATGGAGTTAGTTAGACTGGGATGTTTTTCATGCATTAACACCTCGTTTAAAATTTTTTTCTTTTTTTTTTTTTAGGTGTGGACCGAAAGCCAAGATGGAAAAGGAGCTGTGAACTTCCTAACAGGAATGGGTGGCTTCCTGCAGGCTGTGCTTTTTGGATACACTGGATTCAGGTTTGTAGCACAATGATCAAAATCTTATTGTTACATGATCTCCATTTGGTTAACTCTTGTGGCAAGACAAGTTGTATATATAAGTTTTCTAATGAGAAAAAAAAGCACATTCATAGTTTCTTATGATAGCATACATATACACATATTCAAAGTGAGGTATTATTAGTGGCTGTGTAAATCATTGGTTAATCACTAGTGTGTATGATATGTAAAGCTGACACAGGATAAGTCTGAAGTGCTTTGGAATTGTCTGTGAAATATATCCAAGAACCATGAAGCAGTCTCTCTTAAGTCCCAGAAGTGCTATGGGTAGGGAGGTTGTGAAATGTCAGGAGGCCAGATGTTCTTTGAGGGAACAAAACTGCATTCTTAATGAAACAAAATGATTCCCCACCCCCAGCGGCTGCAACTCTTAGTTAGGTGAAAGGTTTTCTTTGACCAGTGAGCCGGTCTTACTTCATTTCATGTTGGCTTTCCAAGTTTATTCTTTGTTTCAGTTTCTGAGTAGAGCTATGGTCATGTGCAGTGACTCTTTCAGAGTCTAGAATCACTACATAGGGATCACTATTTCTAAGTCAGCTACAGATTAGTAATGTTTTGCATATTTACAACAGGGATATTATAAAATAGCATATGTGCTTTAATTTTGCATTCATTACGGGAGTGATTTCAGAACCGTGCTTTTTAAGAAGAAAAAATAGTAGTATGACTCTTATTATCATCTGCTGACCTAAATCAGTTAGCCAGCTCCATAGTATAGCACAACAGACCCTTCATAACGCTGAGAATTATCTGACAGAGCCCAGGCTAAAGTTAAATCCTAAAACAATAGGCTCTCCCTATAAAACTAAGGCGGATTTGGAAAGACTCTCACTGCTTGCATAAACTGCCTACCACAGGTGGGTCAGTTTACTTGATGGTGAAAAAAATGCATTTCAGCCACTGCTAAAATGTTAATGGGAAATAACTCATTATTAGCATATTTCTGAATCATGGTAGGGCTTAACCACTCAGTGGTGTAAAAAATTTCCTGTAGGTGATCTGGCTACATTGACTAATACCACCAAAAATGGGTATGGGTGTTTGCCAGTGATAAGTGGCTTGAGGACCTGGCCTACTCAGACCTATGCTAGAGACCCATGCTAATGGTGGGATGGGTCTATATGTCCCTGCTGGCCAGTGTGTATCCACAATAAAGGCCAGCAGATCTGAGTCAGTAAGCTACTAGGCAGCTGGTGTCCAGTTGCCCATAGCTTTGTTGAGCAAAACCTGGACGTAAAATGGATCAACCTGCCAAGCATGAATTAAGGATTGCTACACTCATTAAAGATTCACTGCCAGGATACAGATTGGACGTGGATAACATAATGGTAAGGAGAAGGCTGGACATCTCCTGTATCCAGGAAATATGATAAAAGGGCAGTGCAGCAAATCCACTTGGACTGAGATCCAGAGTCTACTACTCAGGGGAAGGACAGACTAGAAATGGTGTGAGAATTGTGGTGAGGAAGAGTCTTCAGAAGACTGTGATGGATGTCATCAGAATTAGTGACAGACTTGTGGCAATCAGACTTCAATGTAATGATAGGGTACTAGTCATAATCTTAGCCTGTGCTCCCCATAGCAAGATTGTGATAGCAAGGAAAAGAAGGAGAGGCCATTCTAGATTTTTGTCTGGGAAATCGCTTGATTTTGGCCAATACATGGTTGAGCAAGAGAGTCAGTCACAAAATCAAATACAAAAGTTGCTAGTTTGCAACTTATTTAGACTTCCTCTTAGTATTGAAAGGGGATTGATGTAGAATCAGTGATTGCAAAACCATCTTCAGTGAAATAGCCAGCACACAGCATAGTCAGTTACAAGCAGTAGGAAGAGAAGACTCCAAATGAGACGGACAGATATGAAAGGAATTCAACTGGACATTCCTGCAACTGGAGAAAGCATATGACAAGGTTCCAAGAAAGTTGATTTTGCAGTCCTTTGATGGTTCAAACTCCCAGAAACATTGCTAGAATTTGTGCAGGCTAGGTACAAGGACCTAATAACACAAGTACGAACAGTGTTTGGATTCACAGAGGGGTTCCCAGTGGGAGCAGATGCACTGCTGTAGATGTCTAAGTTTATTTATCTATTTCATTTCAATTCATTGAGCTAACTGAATAGATTGCAGTGAAACAGGATCCCTTTTATAGGAGAGACCAGTGAAGCTAGGACCAATATAATATATGCAGGAAAGAATAAAGTATAAAATGCAACAATGCAAAGGCACATCTGTCACAAAACTGGTAAGACAGTAAGAGTGTTGTCTTACCAGTTTTGTGACAGATGTGCCTTTGCATTGTTGCAAAGGCACATATGTCACAAAACTGGTAAGACAGTAAGAGTACTGTTCTGGTAATACTGTCAGTCTGTACAATGAATGTATGAAGAGGCAGCAGTAGGACTCGGTTATATGTTTATGTGCCTAATAATCATCCTCCCTTCAAGCAGAGAGAAAGTTAGACTGCAGATCCATATGTTTTATTATGCCTTACAGACCTTAAAATTGTTAATGCCTCTCTCAGTTTTTATGCATCTCCATATTCTTACATTTGTTTTTTTCATGACCTTTATAGTTTGTATTTTATCTGACATCTAAGAAACACATGTTGAATGTGCCCCTCCATGTTGTACATGGATGATGTAACGGTCTGTCTGTATTTTATGCTTGTATTTTTGTAGCTGATAGTTACTCTTTGTATTTATCACTATTATTATGTCTACTTATGAATGCTGTTTGCCAGGGCTATAATTGCAAATGGTCAATTCTGATCAGTACATTTCCCCAGTAAAAAAAATATAATAAAATAAATAAATAAATAAAAACAGTCTCCATCCGGACTTGAACCATCTGTCATTCTTTGGGTAAGGGCATTCATATGCTCATGCCAAACATTGTATTTCAGGTAGGGAATCATCTCTGTTTACAAAGAAGTAGCAGTAATGACTGCTAGGTCTGTTTCCTTTGGCTTTGTACATAGTCGTAACTATTCCTGACAATACTGCTTTACTAATTCTTTTATCTTTAGGTTTGTATTTCCATTGTGTATTTACTCTGTCTTAATTTAGCTGCCGAAACATTGATATCCTCTTTGTTTCTGCCCACCACCTTCCAGAGTACCTTCCTTGTTACAGACCATAATTTCCTTTTCAAAAGAATAAAATTGCTCCTAGGTATGACTGTGTGTGTGTGTGCCTTCCGTGGAAGGTTGGGCACCAGGCTGGCAGCTCGTCAGTGTAAAACTCCACTGCCAATCATTAGCGGACAGGTGATCAGCTGTGGCGACCCCTAACTGGGAAAAGCCGAAAGAAGAAGAAGTGTTGCCTTGAATGTTTCCTCCTATATCACTACTGAGGACATCAGAAAGAACTACATTTTGGACTAATCCTTTTGGTGCCATGGTTGTAATTTTTCTCTTTATACATTTCTTTCTCTTGTGGATTGACTTTCAGCTACAGCTATCAGGTGCCTGGGTTCTACTCAGTTCCCTGTCCATCTATGTATTTACCAAAAGTGTCAGGTTGTACTGCACTGTAAGTGTTTCTGCTTGCCTCCCTGAGGGTCTTTCTAGACTGTGGCATATTAATATGCACATGTTTTCTCCACCCCAGCAGGCAAATGCTAGTCACATGCAGAGCTGTATGTGTGTAAAGCCTGGCTCACACACAGTACTGCTATGAACAGCAGAGTCCCTTTGTGAGTGCATTCCTCTTCTATGAATCTGCCTCATGGAGGGGCTCTTCATAATATTTATAACAAGCATCACCATGTGTTAGGGTTACCACCTGTCCCACTTTGTGAGGGACAGTCCCTCTCTGGGCAGTTGTGTCCTGCAAAAAACTTGTAAAAATGGCAAATGTCCCGAGATTTTAGGACAAAATTATTTCCTATACTTTTATGTAATAGTTACATAAAACAGTTATTCTGTATCTGAAACACCTAAATGTTGCAACCAACAGAATAAGCAACTAAAATGCTAAAAGAATAAGCTTTTATTTAGGCAAAAAAGTGAAGTTCTCTCCTTTGTACTGGCCTTGGGTATGTTTCAGCCTGCAAAATCTGACGTTTGTACCAAAATGTCCCACTTTGAGCATTTGAAAAGGTGGCAACCCTACCATGTGTGAAATCTTAGAAATGAATTCCTGCTGAGTAAACTGAGCTATATTGCTCCACAGCAGTGTGGTGACTGCAGCCAAGATGGCTATAATTGTAAAATGGTCATCACAATTCTTGGGAAACACAAAAGATGATTGTTAACCAGGTGTGATAAACTGTAGTACTAGCTGGAAGAAGAGGAGAAGGAGGAGTGATCTAAGGGGACGTGTTCATTGGACCAAAGTGGGAAAGGGTCGTTTTCCAGGTTAGTCATGAAACAATTGAGTAAAACATGTACAACGTTTACTCTTCTGTTGCCTGTACAGATCATTCAAGACTATGTTCTGAATTGGGTCAATAAGTAATCTGGGATGGAACTTCTTCAGCCTCCAAAGTTATGGTCAACTGAAGATCTTTTAATACGTTTTTGAAAAGAAGTAACTTGGTAAGAGAAGAACAGGACTTTATAATATGGTAATGTGTAGTGAACCATGTCCAGTTATAGATTTCTTACTCTCTGTAAATTGACCCTTCTAAGAGAGAAAGTTTAATAGTTATATGGATCTACTTATCATTTAATCTCTGTCATTTGCTTCCATTAAGAAACAGAGTCTGTTGTACAAACTGGAGATACCAAAATTATGATGAAAGTCTGTGCCAATGATTTTTGCAGTGTTTGTTGATGATACCTTTAGAATCATGTTTAACTACTCTAAAGTCGAAAGAATTATTTTAAGTAATATAAACTTGGACTGGGAAGAACACAGTGTTATTTATTCTCATCCATTCACAAAATGTTTAGGTATAAAAAATCTGGTGGAGGTGGGTATGACCGATATGAAAGGAACCTGGTAAAGGTGTGAGAAATGGATGGGAAGGGAGATTAAGAAGATGACAAAGATGTGAATGAGGTAGTAGTGAACTGGGGCATGTTAAGGTGAATGATAGGAGGGAGGGTAGCCCAGATCTGCCCAACAGTTAGCTATAGGTGCAACTGATAAGGAGCTAAGCAGTATCAGCAATGGAGGGAGAAGCAAACAGGGTAACACTCCCTGAAATTATAACTTTGTAAAAATACTGGATGTGACTTCTTCTTCTTTCGGTTTCTCCCGTTAGGAATCACCACAACAGATCAACTGTTTCCATTTCTTCCTGTCCTCTGCATCTTGCTCTGTCACACTAACCACCTGCATGTCCTCTCTCACCACATCCATAAACCTTATCTTAGGCCTTCCTCTTTTCCTGTTACCTGGCAGCTTCATCCTTAACATCTTTTTCCCAATATACTCTGCATCCCTCCTCAGCACATGTCCAAACCAACATAATCTTGCCTCTCTGGCTTTGTCTCCAAACCTTCCAACCTGGGCTGACCCTCTAATATACTTATTCCTAATCCTGTCCATCCTTGTCACACCCAATGCAAATCTTAACATCTTCAACTCTGCCATGTCAAGCTCGGACTCCTGCCTTTTTGTCAGTGCCACTGTCTCCAACCCATATAACATAGCTGGTCTCACTACCCTCTTGTAGACCTTCCCTTTCACTCTTACTGGTACTCGTCTGTCACAAATCACTCCTGACACTCTTCTCCACTCACCATTACTCTGAACTGTTGATCCCAAGTACTTAAACTCATTCACCTTCACCACCTCTACTCCCTGCATCCTCACCATTCCTCTATCCTCCCTCTCATTCACACACATATATTCTGTCTTAGTCCTGCTGACCTTCATTCCTCTTCTCTCTAGAGCATATCTCCACCTCTCCAGGGTCTCCTCCACCTGTTCATTACTCTCACTACAGATCACAATGTCATCTGCAAACATCATAGTCCACGGGGACTCCTGTCTGATCTCTTCTGTCAACCTGTCCATCACCATTGCAAATAAGAAAGGGCTCAGACTTCTGGTGAGGGCAGGAGTCAGTCCTTTCGTAAACAGACCCAATGACCTGCCTTTTCAGCTGCCAGTAGATTCTGTCTGGCAGCTCCTTTGGAAGGACGACTGTCTCTTTTCAAAGAAAATTGGGATTTAATTACTCAAGACAGATGGGTGTTGGACATCATTCAGCCAGTCCCTGTATCAGAAAGGGGCCTAGGATTTTATTCTCGCATGTTCCTAGTATCAAAGAAGGGGAACACGTGGAGACTGCTTTTGGATTTATCTCTCCTCAACACTTATCTGGACATTCCCAAGTTCAAGATGTTGACGTTACAACAGCTTTTACCCCTGCTGGGCAAAGATCACTGGATGGTAACTTTAGATCTCGAGGAAGCTTACCTTCATGTGCCTATCAGGCTAAGTTACAGGAAGTATCTGCGGTTTCGAGCTGGAGATTCTCATTATCAGTTCTCTGCATTGCCCTTTGGCTTATCTACTGCCCAGAGTATTCACAAAGGTTCTGGCTCCAGTGATAGCTTACTTCAGGCTACAAGGACTTCAAATCTATCCTTATTTAGACGACTGCCTGATTCTGGCTCAAGAAAAGGAAGACCTTCTACAGCATCTGGAATATCTTATAGCAGTGCTAAGATGCCTAGGGTATTCTGTGAACGAAATAAAGTCCAGTCTAGTACCCTCTCAAGACATGTGCTTTCTGGGTGTGAGACTGAATACAGCAGCCCAGATGGCCTTTTTAACCCCGGACAAACAAAAGAGTCTATCACTTTACTTCCATCAACTATCTCATCAGTCTGTGCTGACTGCAGAGACAGTCCTACAAGCATTAGGGTTCATGGCATCTTGTATTCTGGTGCTTCCCAATGCCAAACTGCATATGAGGAAGTTACAATGGTATCTCAAAAATGTATGGACACAGCACTGCCAGTATTTAGACACTGTCATTCAAATAATACCTTGCCTTCAAAGAGAATTTTTGTGGTGGGCTCAGGAATGTCACCTAAACAAGGGACTCTCTGTGACCCGCCGAGAGGCGAGTCAGATTTTACCGACAGATGCCTCAGACATTGCTTGGGGAGCTCATCTAAATGGAAAGTGGATACAAGACAAGTGGCCTGCCAGACTACAGCATCTACATATCAACATGAAGGAGATGTTAGCAGTCCAGTTCGCATTGCTGGCTTTCAAGGAGTTACTTCTTCCAGGGCAGGTGTTGATTCTAACAGACAACACAACTGTCATGTGGTACTTCAACAAACAAGGGGGAACACATTCTTATCCTCTATGCAGGCAAGCAATGATTTTATGGGAGACTGCGCTACGCTTGCACCTAACTCTTCAGGCAAGGTTTCTGCCAGGAGCACAGAACTCCTTAGCAGATATGTTACAGACAAATCATGGATCCCCACAAGTGGAAACTGGATCTTCATGTATTTCAGAAATTGACAGTGTCTTGGGGAACTCCAGACATAGATCTGTTCGCTTCTCCACTAAACCACCAGCTGCCACAGTTTTGCACAAAGGGGTTTCATCACACAGCTTGGAAAGTGGATGCTCTGTCTTTCAGTTGGACAAACCTTCATGTGTATGCCTTTCCACCTCTGCCTCTTCTTCCAAAGGTACTGTTAAAGGTCAGACAGGACAGGCCAAGGATGATTTTGATAGCTCCAGATTGGCCTCGGCAACACTGGTACCCTCTACTACGGAGTCTGGTAAAGAAGCCTCCATGGCCTTAACCTTTGATTCCACATCTGTTATCCCAGCAGGACGGTCATCTGCTCAATGTCAAGCTTCACTCTCTTCATCTGACAGCCTGGCATATTCTGTGTTGAAACACAGCAGGTCTCAACTTCCTCAACAAGTTTTAAATGTGATTAGGAAGCTAGAAGACCTAGTACAAGGAAAGTGTACGCAGCAAAATGGAAGAGATTTTATTTTGGAGTAAAGCAAAGAATTTGGAGATTTCTGAGCCTAATTTGAGTATGGCTCTTCAATATCTTACTGAGTTACTGGACAAGGGTCTGTCCTTCTCTTCCATTAAGATTCATGCTGCAGCAATCTCAGCTCACTATGATTGTGACCCACCATTGTTTTCGATCCTTTGTTCAAGCAGTTTCTTAGAGGGGCAAAAATATAAGACCCCCACGAGAGCTCCTACTCCTGCTTGGGATCTCAATTTTGTGTTGGAAAAACTTACTCTACAACCTTTTGAGCCCGCGGCTACTGCTGAATTGAAATATTTGTCATGGAAGACTGCTTTTTGTTGGCTATTACTTCTGCAAGAAGGGTGTCTGAGTTGCAGGCCCTTATGGCAGTCGAGCCCTTTTGATTTTCCATAAGGATAGGGTATCATTACGCACTAATCCTTCCTTTATGCCTAAGGTGGTTTCTAGTGTGGCTTTAAACCAAACTATTCATTTGCCTACTTTTTATGCAGACCCCCAAAATAAAGGGGAAAAGATTTTGCATACTTTAGATGTACACAGGCAATTGCTATTACTTAAGCAGGACTAAGGATTTTAGGCAGTCTCAGCAGTTGTTTGTTTCTTTGCTTTGAGTTCAGAGGGCAAGCCTGTGTCAAAACAAACTATTTCTAGGTGGATTGGCTTTTGCATTGCATTTTGTTATTCCCATCATGGCAAGGAGGTTCCAGCTGGGATTAGGCCTCATTCCACTAGGGCTACTGCCACTTCAACAGCATTTCTACGGGGTGGCAACTAAGGATATTTTGGAAGCAGCTACTTGGAGTTCAGTGCATACTTTCTCTAAGCATTATCACCTTCCTATCTACTCTAAGTCTAGGGCTGGTTTTGCCACAGCTGTTTTGCAAGGCATGTTGTCAGCTCCTGCTTCTTTATGATTTGCCAGCCTCCCTTACCTCTGCTTTGGGATTCTACCCAATAGTAAGGACTGCAGCAATGGAAAACGAAGAACATAGTACAGTTTTGTACCTACCATAAATGTAGATGTTCGAGGATTCCATTGCTGCAGTCCAATTTACCCTCCCTCCTTCCCCTCTGTGTTTAGGGGTGATTGTGTAGGTGAGTTTACCTGCTTATATTTTTGTCTTTATTGTTCATGTTTTGGTGCAGGTATTTTGGGCCTTGTCTTTTTAGGGTCTTCTGACATCTGGGGCAAGAAAAGACTGAGAATATGACGCCGGTCATGCGCATTAGTACCCTGACGTACTGACGTCAGTCTAATGCGCCCTGACCGACGCCAGCCTTATACTCTGGTATTCGGGCCGACTGGATGCGGACTATACCCAATAGTAAGGACTGCAGCAATGGAATCCTCGAACATCTACATTTATAGTAGGTACAAAACTGTACTTTACAGACCATAATTTCCTTTTCAAAAGAATAAAATTGCCCCTAGGTATGACTGTGTGTGTGTGTGCCTTCCGTGGAAGGTTGGGCGCCAGGCTGGCAGCTCGTCAGTGTAAAACTCCACTGCCAATCATTAGCGGACAGGTGATCAGCTGTGGCGACCCCTAACTGGGAAAAGCCGAAAGAAGAAGAAGTGTTGCCTTGAATGTTTCCTCCTATATCACTACTGAGGACATCAGAAAGAACTACATTTTGGACTAATCCTTTTGGTGCCATGGTTGTAATTTTTCTCTTTATACATTTCTTTCTCTTGTGGATTGACTTTCAGCTACAGCTATCAGGTGCCTGGGTTCTACTCAGTTCCCTGTCCATCTATGTATTTACCAAAAGTGTCAGGTTGTACTGCACTGTAAGTGTTTCTGCTTGCCTCCCTGAGGGTCTTTCTAGACTGTGGCATATTAATATGCACATGTTTTTTCTCCACCCCAGCAGGCAAATGCTAGTCACATGCAGAGCTGTATGTGTGTAAAAGCCTGGCTCACACACAGTACTGCTATGAACAGCAGAGTCCCTTTGTGAGTGCATTCCTCTTCTATGAATCTGCCTCATGGAGGGGCTCTTCATAATATTTATAACAAGCATCACCATGTGTTAGGGTTACCACCTGTCCCACTTTGTGAGGGACAGTCCCTCTCTGGGCAGTTGTGTCCTGCAAAAAAATTGTAAAAATGGCAAATGTCCCGAGATTTTAGGACAAAATTATTTCCTATACTTTATGTAATAGTTACATAAAACAGTTATTCTGTATCTGAAACACCTAAATGTTGTAACCAACAGAATAAGCAACTAAAATGCTAAAAGAATAAGCTTTTATTTAGGCAAAAAAGTGAAGTTCTCTCCTTTGTACTGGCCTTGGGTATGTTTCAGCCTGCAAAATCTGACGTTTGTACCAAAAATGTCCCACTTTGAGCATTTGAAAAGGTGGCAACCCTACCATGTGTGAAATCTTAGAAATGAATTCCTGCTGAATAAACTGAGCTATATTGCTCCACAGCAGTGTGGTGACTGCAGCCAAGATGGCTATAATTGTAAAATGGTCATCACAATTCTTGGGAAACACAAAAGATGATTGTTAACCAGGTGTGATAAACTGTAGTACTAGCTGGAAGAAGAGGAGAAGGAGGAGTGATCTAAGGGGACGTGTTCATTGGACCAAAGTGGGAAAGGGTCGTTTTTCCAGGTTAGTCATGAAACAATTGAGTAAAACATGTACAACGTTTACTCTTCTGTTGCCTGTACAGATCATTCAAGACTATGTTCTGAATTGAGTCAATAAGTAATCTGGGATGGAACTTCTTCAGCCTCCAAAGTTATGGTCAACTGAAGATCTTTTAATACGTTTTTGAAAAGAAGTAACTTGGTAAGAGAAGAACAGGACTTTATAATATGGTAATGTGTAGTGAACCATGTCCAGTTATAGATTTCTTACTCTCTGTAATTTGACCCTTCTAAGAGAGAAAGTTTAATAGTTATATGGATCTACTTATTTAATCTCTGTCATTTGCTTCCATTAAGAAACAGAGTCTGTTGTACAAACTGGAGATAACAAAATTATGATGAAAGTCTGTGCCAATGATTTTTGCAGTGTTTGTTGATGATACCTTTAGAATCATGTTTAACTACTCTAAAGTCGAAAGAATTATTTTAAGTAATATAAACTTGGACTGGGAAGAACACAGTGTTATTTATTCTCATCCATTCACAAAATGTTTAGGTATAAAAAATCTGGTGGAGGTGGGTATGACCGATATGAAAGGAACCTGGTAAAGGTGTGAGAAATGGATGGGAAGGGAGATTAAGAAGATGACAAAGATGTGAATGAGGTAGTAGTGAACTGGGGCATGTTAAGGTGAATGATAGGAGGGAGGGTAGCCCAGATCTGCCCAACAGTTAGCTATAGGTGCAACTGATAAGGAGCTAAGCAGTATCAGCAATGGAGGGAGAAGCAAACAGGGTAACACTCCCTGAAATTATAACTTTGTAAAAATACTGGATGTGACTTCTTCTTCTTTCGGTTTCTCCCGTTAGGGGTCACCACAGCAGATCAACTGTTTCCATTTCTTCCTGTCCTCTGCATCTTGCTCTGTCACACTAACCACCTGCATGTCCTCTCTCACCACATCCATAAACCTTATCTTAGGCCTTCCTCTTTTCCTGTTACCTGGCAGCTTCATCCTTAACATCTTTTTCCCAATATACTCTGCATCCCTCCTCAGCACATGTCCAAACCAACATAATCTTGCCTCTCTGGCTTTGTCTCCAAACCTTCCAACCTGGGCTGACCCTCTAATATACTTATTCCTAATCCTGTCCATCCTTGTCACACCCAATGCAAATCTTAACATCTTCAACTCTGCCATGTCAAGCTCGGACTCCTGCCTTTTTGTCAGTGCCACTGTCTCCAACCCATATAACATAGCTGGTCTCACTACCCTCTTGTAGACCTTCCCTTTCACTCTTACTGGTACTCGCCTGTCACAAATCACTCCTGACACTCTTCTCCACTCACCATTACTCTGAACTGTTGATCCCAAGTACTTAAACTCATTCACCTTCACCACCTCTACTCCCTGCATCCTCACCATTCCTCTATCCTCCCTCTCATTCACACACATATATTCTGTCTTAGTCCTGCTGACCTTCATTCCTCTTCTCTCTAGAGCATATCTCCACCTCTCCAGGGTCTCCTCCACCTGTTCATTACTCTCACTACAGATCACAATGTCATCTGCAAACATCATAGTCCACGGGGACTCCTGTCTGATCTCTTCTGTCAACCTGTCCATCACCATTGCAAATAAGAAAGGGCTCAGAGCTGATCCTTGATGTAATCCCACCTTCACCTTAAACGCATCTGTCACTCCCACCGCAGACCTCACCGCTGTCACACTACCCTCGTACATATCCTGTACCACTCTTACATACTTCTCTGACACTCCCAACTTCCTCATACAATACCACAACTCCTCTCCTGGCACCCTGTCATATGCTTTCTCTAAATCCACAAAGACACAATGTAACTCCTTCTGACCTTCTCTGTACTTCTCCATCAACACTCTCAGACATTGCATTGCATCTGTAGTGCTTTTTCCTGTTATGAAACCATACTGCTGATCATTAATCATCACCTCCCTTCTTAACCCAGTTTCCACTACTCTTTCCCATAACTTCATGCTGTGACTGATCAGTTTAATCCCTCTGTAGTTACTATAGCTTTGCACATCACCCTTATTCTTAAAAATCGGTACCAAAACACTTTTTCTCCATTCCTCAGGCATCCTCTCACTTTCCAAGATTTCATTAAATAATCTAGTTAAAAACTCCACTGCCATTTCACCTAAACACCTCCATGCTTCCTCAGGTATGTCATCTGGACCAACAGCCTTTCCATTCTTCATCCTCTTCATAGCTATCCTTACTTCCTCCTTGCTAATCCACTGCACTTCATGATTCACTATCCGCACATCATCCAACCTTCTCTCTCTCTCATTCTCTTCATTCATCAACCCCTCAATGTACTCTTTCCATCTGCTCAACACACTCACCTCGCTTGTGAGTACGTTTCCCTCATTATCCTTTATCACCCTTACCTGCTGCACATCTTTACTAGCTCGGTCCCTCTGTCTAGCCAATCGGTACAGGTCCTTTTCTCCCTCCTTAGTGTCCAACCTTTTATACAACTCTTCATATGCCTTATCCTTAGCTTTCGCCACCTCTCTCTTGCCATGCGCCTCATCTCCTTATACTCATGTCTACTTTCTTCATCTCTCTGACAATCCCACTTCTTGTTCGCCAACCTCTTTCTCTGTATACTCTCCTGTACTTCTTCATTCCACCACCAGGTCTCCTTGTCCTCTTTCCTCTTTCCAGATGTCACACCAAGCACCTTTCTAGCCATCGCTCTTACTAGCTCTGCTGTAGTTACCCAGCTATTCGGTAACTCTTCACTGCCACCCAGTGCCTGTCTTAACTCTTCCCTGAACATCACCTCACAATTACCCTTTTTCAATTTCCACAATTTGATCCTTGGTGCTGCCCTCACACTCATCCTCCTCTTCTTGATCACCAATGTCATCCTACAAACCACCATCCTATGCTGCCTAACTAAACTTTCCCCTGCCACCACTTTACAGTCTCCAGTCTCCTTCAGATTGGCCCTTCTACATAAGATATAATCCACCTGTGTGCATCTTCCTCCACTCTTGTATGTCACCCCATGCTCCTCCCTCTTGTTAAAATACGTATTCATCACAGCCATGTCCATCCTTTTCACAAAATCCACTACCATCTGACCTTCTGCATTCCTTTGCTTAACACCATATCTACCCACCACTTCCTCATCCCCTCTGTTCCCTTCACCAACATGCCCATTGAAATCTGCTCCAATCACCAGTCTCTCACCCTTGGGTACAGTCATCACCACTTCATCCAACTCACTCCAAAATTTTTCTTTCTCATCCATCGCACACCCAACTTGTGGAGCATATGCACTAACAACATTCATCATTACACCACCAATTTCCAGCTTCATAAACATCACTCTATCCGACACTCTTTTCACCTCCAAAACACTCTTAGCATACTGTTCCTTCAGGATAATGCCTATGCCATTTCTCCTCCCATCCACACCATGATAAAACAATTTGAAACCACCTCCAATACACCTAACCTTGCTCCCCTTCCATCTGGTCTCTTGCACACACAATATACCAACCGTCCTTCGGTCCATCATATCAGCTAGCTCTCTCCCTATACCAGTCATACTGCCAACATTCAAAGTTCCGACCCTCACTATCACAGTCCTAGCCTTTACCTGCCTTCGGGCATGTCTTCTGCCTCTTCCCCTCCTTCGGCCAACAGTAGCCCAATTTCCACCAGCACCCTGTTGGCCAACAGTACTGGTGGCAGTCATTGTTAACCCGGGCCTCGACCAATCCAGTATGAATGTCTGTACTGTTTTCTGCATGTATGAGTTGGCAAAATTTTACACCAGATGCCCTTCCTGACGCAACCCTCCCCCTTTATCTGAGCTTGGGACCGGCACAAAGAAATAGGTTCATAGGTTCATACTAGGCTATCTGCCCTAGGGCATTTATAAGCCTAGCCAGAGTTGTGTGGCTTTCACCACCCCTTAGGTTGAATAATACTATACCCATTAGTTTGCCATGCCTCTGTCCAGCAGTGATACAGAGATGATCCTCGGGGTAAACCTACGATCTCCCATCTACTGGTCAAGATTCCTCTTGAACAGAGCCAGCGAGGTGCTCTGTCTCACATGGACCGGGATTCTGTTCCACAGCATAGGGAGTCTCTGGGTGATGAATCTGTCCATCCAGCACGTCCTATTTATATCCGTGTTGAGGTTTAAGTCTCTTGCTCTTGTGGCTCTGGTGGATTTGGATTTTTTGAGGTGGAGCATGTCCATTAATTCCGGGTTGGACATGGCCTTGTATGTCAGGCACAGGTCACCTCTGAGCAGACGGTATGCGACTGAATAGAGCTGGAGTTTCTTCAGTCGGGCAGCTTATGGCATATTTATGAGCCCCTTTATCCTTTTGGTGAGGAACTTTTGGAGTCTTTCCAATTGCTGCAGGTGTTGGGTAAGATACATTCCGAATGGGGCATTGTACTCAATCATTGGTCTGATAAGTGAAGAGTACAGGGGAACAATGACCTCCCTTGATCTGGATGTGAATCCCTTCATAATCAGGTGGGCAATGTAGAAGGTCCTCCTAACCACTTTGGCAATGTGAGTGTCAAAAGAAAGGTTACTGTCAACTTGGGCCCCCAGGTCCCTGATAACCTCTTCTGTGCTTAATGGATTGCCACCTATGTGCTAACTTGGGGTTACCTTGTTTTTACCAAAGGGTATGACTATACATTTTTTGGCGTTTAGCTTAAGGCCATGGCTCTGGCACCAGTTATCCGTTTCTATGAGACCTCTCTGAAGGATATCTGTGTCTGATGGATTTTCAACTATGGCGCCCAGTTTGCAGTCATCTGCAAACTTTGTCAGCCACAATCCTCCTATGTTTGCCTGCACTTCTGAAAAGTAGATGCCGAACAAGAGGGGGCCCAGGACTGAGCCCTGTGGGACACCGCCAGTGACCGGCTTGAGTCTGACATGGCACCAGCAACTCTAACCCTGTGGGTTCTGTCCTTGAGCCAGTTTGCAACCCATCTTGTGACATATGGGTTTACATTTAAGCTGGTGAGCTTTTCTATGATACCCGAGTGGGGTATTGTGTCAAAGCTTTTGCAAGGTCAAGGTAGGCTGTGTGAACTGCCTTACCCTCATCAATGGCCTTGGTGACTGTTTCAAAAAGTCGACCAAGTTCAAGAGGCATGATCTGCCCTTGACAAAGCCGAATTGGGTAGGATCCAATGTCTGTAGGTCCCCTATGTCTTTATTTATGAGTTCCATTATGATCCTCTCCATAGCTTTGCAGACCAGGCTTGTTAAGCTTATGGGGCGGTAATTACCAGGGTCCGTAGAAGCACCGCCTTTGTGGAGTGGGACCACAGTTGCCGTGACGCCACTCTTTGGGCGATCCTGTGGTAAGGCTAAGATTAAACAGCAGCCTTATGTGTGGGTTTAGTTCCTCATTGAGTTCGTGTAGCACACAGCCGGGGACACCATCCGGTCCCATTGATGCTGTGTTTTTAGCTTTAGAGAGAGCAGCTCTCACCTGGGCATTTGAGATAATTGGGAGGCTACACTCTGCTGGGATAGATATTTCTCCTTTTGGGGGGGAGGGAGGGGATTCCAGTCAGTATGCATCCTATTAAAAGTATATAGGGCAGTAATATTGTCATACATAAAAACTTATTCCATGTTCACAACAGCTATCAAGAGTTATACTCTGCACATGTTGCCAGTATTATGCATGCACATCTCAATTGCTGTAGTACAGAGCACCAAGGATGTATTTTAATACCCTGGCTCCATGGTGCAGAGGCAGAATCCTAACAGCAATCTAGGCAACCAGTGTTCGATTAGCAGGCCTGACACTATAGGAGCAAAGATTGGAGGAGAAGATATGAAGGGGCATGGCCCTCTCACCTCCCCAAGGAGGCTGGCAAGGATACACACACATGTTTTGGTTTTCTCTGTGGAGATGGGAGAAACCACTACGTGTGCTTCAAGGGTAGGGGCAGTGTTATCTGACAGGAAATCCCCCTGCACAATTGATAGGACGAGATTCACTGCATTTCATTGCATGTTCCTTCCTCAGCATTCTGCCGGATGCATGTGAGGATTAAGGCAACAAAAAAAATAAATCAAAACACCTCTGATGGCCCCTCCTGGTCAACCCTCATCTTGATAATGGAAAATTAATGGTATGACTGGCCAGGAGACTGTTGGTTATCAACAGACAGTATGGGCAAAAAAAATAGCAGAAAAAAGGATGCAGTTTAGTGGTTAATGTTAATAGCAGGACAGTATATAACATTATGATCTGGGAAGCTGTGATTTTTGACATGTTGAAACAGGAAACATTAAGAGTATTTTCTGTGTCTTTTTTATTTATATGTAGATGTATTTTTGGAGCCAAACACGTTTACAAAAGTACTTTCAGTGGGTGCGAAGTACCATGAGGTAATTTCGCTGAAAGACACTTTCAGTGATAATGGAGTTTGCAGTTTTTCCTACTGTTGTGTGACAATGTAGCTTGTATATATACGTTTGGAGGGTGTAGGGGATGCCACCTACATGGAAATACAGAGTGCTTCTCCTGCAAAAACAAAAAGTATATACTTTGAGGTTTTGCTGAATGTGACTTCTAGCAATTTAATTTCACATTATTGTCACTCACTGAAATTTCCTTTGGTGCATCAGTATGAATGTTTGTGGAAGGCTGCAAGAGGTAAATATGTTATGATATTCAATCAGATGTTCTTCATCTCACATTGCTGCAGTCCTTACATATGGGTAGTCCGCTGTCCTCGGTCGGCCCGAATATCAAAGTATTAGGCTGACGTCGGTCAAGGCGCTTAAGACTGACATCAGGACGTCAGGGTACAAATGCGCATGACCGACGTCATATCCTCAGTCTTTTTTGCCGCATGGTCCGATGCAGAAGCAGCGTTGCAAGTGCCGTTCGGCGTTCTGAAATTTTTCGAATTCGGAGTTTCAGACCGAGTCAAAGTTGGCTAAGTACCCCGTTGGGGAATATTTTAGTTTTTCTTGCCTCAGTGGTTTACCGGATGTCAGAAAAAGTGAATAACTGTATTTCTTGTGGGAAGCAGATACCGCATAGGGATTATCATACTTTGTGTATTCCTTGTTTGGGGCCTGAGCACGACGTTGTTGGGTGTCGCTTTTGTGCTAGGTTCAATAAGCGCACTATTACGCGAAGGTTAGGTTGTGCTAGGTTGGTCTTCCGGAAGCGGTGCAATTATAATATGCCGTCGGATTCTCCGACGCCCGCTTCTTCGAAGAAGCGCAAAGACAAAGCAGCTAAACCCAGGCAAGAAGAGTCGTCCGTACCGGACGCCGGTTCTTTAGAGGAGATAGTGGAAACCGTGGTTCCGCCGGAGGCTTCTCTGGAGTCCCAGGGGGAGACTTTGATATTGCAGGATGTGGCCTCTCAGGAAGCAGGTCAGGCTGAAGGGGCTTCTCAGGTTACTGTACTCCCCTCCCTTCCTAGGGTGGTTAGGCCCTCTCCTTCTGTTTCCAAGGCTTCTCCCAGAGGCAGGCCAGGTTTAGCTTCTGTTGGTGTCTCTCCTAGTTCTACAGGATCGGTGCCCAAGAAGCACATGCTTAAAATGGCAGAAGATTTAATTACTTTGATTAGAGGTTCTTTGCCCCCTCCTGATAAAAGGCCTAGGGTGGAACCAGAGTTGGGGAGTTTTGAGCAGGCTTCGGATGTTTCAGAGTCTTCGGCTGAAGACTTGCAGGAGTACTCTCCTTATTCTGATTCTGATGCAGATGATTCCACTCCTTCTGCTTCTCCTCCAGAGGATTTTTCTTTTTCAGAGACTCTTCATTCCATGAGGGAACATTTTAAGTGGGAAGGTCAGGACTTCTCTGATTCCAGGAAAAGGCTTAGGGAGTTTTTGCTTTTACCCCAGCATAGGCCCTTGGCTATACCTCCTGTTCTGGATGTTGTGGAAGATGTGTTTGCAGAGGCTTCACTTAATCCTGATTCTTTGCCTCCTGCTCCTGTTAAACCGGATAGGTATTACAGGGTGCCTGAGGCTCATAAATATCTTTGTAAGAGTCCTAGGGCGGACCCAGAAACTGTTAGTCAGGGACCTAAGGGTGTCAAGGCCTCTGTTGTAAAAAATCCGGTTCCTCCAGATAAAGAGGCCAGAGCTTTGGATAGATGGGGAAAGAAAGTCTATACTTCTTCCACCTTAGCTATGAGGGCTTTGAATTGCCAGTTTCACATGTTGAAATATCAAAACTATCTGCTTTCTCAATTGAAGTCTAAGGTAGATGCTCTGGCGGAAGGCATTGAGTGTAAAGAATTACAAGATTTGGTGCATGTCTCTGAAGAGGTGGGTAAGCATTCTTTACAATGTGGTTTTGATGCTGTACAGGCCTCGTCTAGGGTGGCTGCCACTGGTTCAGTTCTTCGCAGGCACGCCTGGCTGAGGGATCAGAATTTATCTGACCATGTTAAGACAAGGATTTTGGATGCTCCTTTACAGTCTGATGTGTTGTTTGGTTCACCTGTGGAGTCAGTCTTGAAGAAAATGGAAGACAAGGCTAAGTCTATGCAGGCTGTTAAAGATTTTTTGCAAGTTCAGCCTCCGAAGTTTAGTAGGAATTGGCCTGCTAAGGGGTGGACGTATCCTTCTTATGATTCTCAGTCTAGGGGTAGATCTAGACGTGGTAGGGGCAGAGCTCAGAGTTCCTTCAGACCTAGAACGGGGAGTTCACCTGCACAGTCTTCGGGTGAGGGCAGGGGCCAGTCCTTTCATAAACAGGCCCAATGACCTACCTTTTCAGCTGCCAGATCCTTCCTTTGGGAGGAAGGTTGGCACTCTTCAAGGAAAATTGGAGTTTGATTACTCAAGACAGATGGGTATTGGATATCATACACCAAGGTTACAAGTTTTATTTCCATACCTTGCCTCCCTTCAAAGGCATGCCAGACGTTCCTCCTCAGCAAAGACTAGAGGCTCACAAACAAATTTCTCTGCTACTTCAAATAGGGGCCATACAACCGGTCCCTCTACCAGAAGTGGGCCTATGATTTTATTCTCGCCTGTTCCTAGTACCAAAGAAGGGGAACACGTGGAGACCAATTTTGGATTTATCTATCCTCAACACATATCTGGACATTCCCAAGTTCAAAATGTTGACGTTACAACAACTTTTACCTCTGCTGGGCAAAGATCACTGGATGGTGACTCTGGATCTCAAGGAGGCTTACCTTCATGTTCCTATCAGGCTCAGTTGCAGGAAGTATCTGCTTTCGGGCTGGGACTTCTCATTATCAGTTCTCTGCATTGCCCTTTGGCTTATCTACTGCGCCCAGAGTGTTCACGAAAGTTCTGGCTCCAGTGATAGCTTTCTTCAGGCTAAGAGGAATACAGATCTATCCTTATTTGGACGATTGCCTGATTCTGGCCCAAGAAAAGGACGAACTTCTTCATCATTTACAGTATGTGATAGCAGTGCTAAGATGCCTGGGGTATTCTGTGAACGAAATAAAGTCCAGTCTAGTACCCTCTCAGGACATGTGCTTTCTGGGTGTGAGACTGAATACAGCATCCCAGATGGCCTTTTGACCCCGGACAAACAAAAGAATCTTTCTCTTTACTTCCATCAATTGTCTCGTCAGTCCAGGCTGACTGCAAGGACAGTCCTTCAAGCCTTGGGGTTCATGGCATCTTGTATTCTGGTGCTTCCCAATGCCAAACTGCATATGAGGAAGCTACAATGGTATCTCAAAATGTATGGACACAGCACTGCCAAGATATGGACACTGTCATTCAGATAATACCTTGCATTCAAAAGGAGTTTTGTGGTGGGCTCAGGAATGTCACCTAAACAAGGGACTCTCTGTGACCCGGCCAGAGGCGAGTCAGATTCTTACGACAGATGCCTCAGACAAAGCTTGGGGAGCTCATCTAAATGGAAAGTGGGTACAAGACACGTGGCCTGCCAGACTTCAACATCTACATATCAATTTGAAGGAGATGTTAGCAGTCCAATTTGCATTAATAGCTTTCAAGGATTTACTTCTTCCAGGGCAGGTGTTGGTTCTAACAGACAACACAACTGTCATGTGGTACATCAACAAGCAAGGGGAACGATTCTTATCCTCTATGCAGACAAGCAATGATTTTGTGGGAGACTGCTCTCAGTTTACAGCTGAATCTTCAGGCAAGGTTTCTGCCGGGGGCACAGAACTCCTTAGCAGATGTGTTGAGCAGACAAATTATGGATCCCCACGAGTGGAAATTGGATCCTCATGTATTTCAGAAATTGACAGTGTTATGGGGAACTCCAGACATAGATCTGTTCGCTTCTCCACTAAACTACCAGCTGCCAAAGTTTTGCACAAAAAGGTTTCATCCCACAGCTTGGAAAGTGGATGCTCTTTCATTCAACTGGAGCAATCTTCATGTGTATGCCTTTCCACCTCTGCCTCTCCTCCCAAAGGTACTCCTGAAGGTCAGACAGGACAAGCCAAAGATGATTTTAATAGCTCCAGATTGGCCTCGACAGCACTGGTACCCATTACTGAGAAGTCTGGTACGGGAGCCTCCATGGCCTTTGCCTTCGATTCCACACCTGCTGTCTCAGGAGAACAGTCATTTACTCCATGTCAAACTTCACTCTCTACATCTAACAGCCTGGCATATTCTGTTTTAAACCCTGGAGGGTCTCAGCTTCCACAGCAAGTTTTGAATGTTATTTTGGAGGCCAGAAGGCCTAGTACAAGGAAAGTGTACACAGATAAATGGAAGAGATTTTTATTTTGGAGTACAGCAAAGGAATTTGATGTTTCTAAGCCTAATTTAAGTGTGGCTCTTCAATATCTTACTGAGTTACTGGACAAAGGTTTGTCCTTCTCTTCTATTAAGATTCATGCTGCAGCAATTTCTGCTCACTATGACTGTGACCCACCATTGTTTTCTCATCCTTTGTTTAAGCAATTCCTTAGAGGGGCAAAGAATATAAGACCCCCACGTAGAGCTCCTGCTTGGGATCTCAATTTTGTGTTGGAGAAACTCACTCTACAACCTTTTGAGCCTGCAGCTACTGCCGAGTTGAAATATTTATCACGGAAGACTGCTTTTTTGTTGGCCATTACCTCTGCGAGAAGGGTTTCTGAATTACAGGCCCTAATGGCGGTTGAGCCTTTCTTAATTTTCCATAAGGATAGGGTATCTTTACGTACTGATCTTTCCTTTATGCCTAAAGTGGTTTCTAGTGTGGCTTTAAACCAAACTATTCATTTGCCTACTTTTTATGCAAACCCCCAAAATAAAGGGGAAAAGATTTTGCACACTTTGGATATACACAGGCAGTTGCGATATTATTTGAGCAGAACTAAAGGGTTCAGGCAGTCTCAGCAGTTATTTGTTTCATTTGCTTTGGGTTCTCAGGGCAAGCCTGTGTCAAAACAAACTATTTCTAAGTGGATTGGGTTTTGTATTGCTTTCTGTTATTCCCATCATGGTAAGGAGATTCCAGCTGGGATTAGACCTCATTCCACTAGGGCTACTGCCACTTCTACAGCTTTTTTAACCGGGGTGGCAACTAAAGATATTTTGGAGGCAGCTACTTGGAGTTCAGTGCATACTTTCTCTAAGCACTACCACCTTCCACTTTACTCTAAATCTAGGGCTGGTTTTGCCACTGCAATTTTACAGGGCATTTTGGCAGCTCCTAATGCTTTATAGTTTTGACATCCTCCCTTACCTCTGCTTTGGGATTCTACCCATATGTAAGGACTGCAGCAATGTGAGATGAAGAACATAGTACAGTTTTGTACCTACCATAAATGTAGATGTTCGAAGATCCACATTGCTGCAGTCCAATTTACCCTCCCTCCTTCCCCTCTGTAGTTAGAGGCGGTTGTGTGGTTTGGGTTGTGAATATTGTAGATATTGTATATATTGTACATATGATTAGTGCAAGGGTGGTTGGTTGTTTTTTGCTGTCTTTTGGTTTTGACCTTTCCTTTTAGGGTCTTCTGACATCTGGGGCAAGAAAAGACTGAGGATATGACGTCGGTCATGCGCATTTGTACCCTGACGTCCTGATGTCAGTCTTAATAGCCTTGACCGACGTCAGCCTAATACTTTGATATTCGGGCCGACCGAGGACAGCGGACTACCCATATGTAAGGACTGCAGCAATTTGGATCTTCGAACATCTACATTTATGGTAGGTACAAAACTGTACTTTATGCATCTCATTACCAGTACAGTATGAATGAGGACAGAAACACTGCATTTCTTTATTTATTTATTTTTTGGTCCCTCAGACCTTATTTGTGCCAACCTGGTCCACAGTGCCCCATGCCCTCATCGGGTCTGCAAGCTTTCCTGCTACTCCACCCCATAATTGCTCCAGTGTTGCTGGGGACAGTCTTGGGTCTTTAAGAGTGTCCTGGGGGCTTGGCCATCTATGCTGCCATCTGTTTTATATTTTCTATCCACTTTCCCTTTCTCCACCCCCATGCTCATTGATCAAGTCCAAGGGCACCTCCCCTCTTTGGACCACATCTTTACTTTAGGGTGCCCTTCCCCCAGGATGGAAATGGTCATCCCTCCATGATGCTTGTGTCAACTGAGCCATTTATCCAACTTGGGTAGCCTGGGCTACACATATGTATATAATATAGATAGATAGATAGATAGATAGATAGATAGATAGATAGATAGTGTACAGATATATATGATGCCTGAGGTAAACTATTTTATGGAAGAGTTTGCATTACAAATCCATACACGGTTATGCTCTCCAGGTCTGGGACATCATTTTGTGTTGGCTATTTCAGTTTTAATTTAGTTTATTCCTTTCTTATATGGGTAAGACAACTGGTGGTCTTTGATCCTTTTAAGCCACAATCTAGACCAAAACAGCACAAGTAAGTGTAATAAATATGGGCAGTTTGGAGTGGCCAGTCAAGCAGATTTTGTTGGTGGAAAGGACCACAGTACACAGGCATGAGGGAGAACATCAAACTCATAGATAATGACCCTAGGTTAGGCCTGGCCCCTGGGCCAAGGAGCTGTGAGGCAAAGGGTCTTAACTCTTAAGCCACACTGTTGCTAAAATTATCATGAAAAGTATTAACATAACCATATTTTGCATTTTCAGATGCTCAAAATGAAAAAAAGTATATTCTTGTGTTTGATTTTTACACCATACCTACCAGCCAATAACCTCCACCCCCAGTCAGACACTGTCCATTCATTCCTTTACTCAGGATTTCCACCCAGGATTAGGGCAATGACTACCCAAGAGACTACAGCAATTTAGGCAGCCATGAGGGTACTTTATGCTCTCTTTGGCATCCTGGCAATGAGGGGATTTGTAATGGCTTAATTCCACCCCTTGGAGGAGGGATATGCTAGTTGTATCACTGCCTCTCCTTTAAGGGATTGGGGCAGTGCAAAGCCAAATCCACCCTGTGCTACCCACAGGATGGGCAGGCCCATCCTGCTCTGCTAACTCTGGCAGGCTCATGAGCTGCTAATTCGTCTTGGGTCTCTCCTGCATCACAGTCAGGGCTTTACTCCTGTGTGTCACCAGATCTGGGTCCAACATGGAGAATTCCTTAATAAAGCATTAGGTTTTGTGGGACAGTCCATTCTGTTAACAAATGCAGAGGATTTGTTTTTACTTTATTAAAAAAGGGCTTGGCTTTGCAAAATGGTAGCTGTTTCTATTATTTTGATGTCTATAAAAGTGTTTTGGGTATAGTTTACATCCCTCTGCAATATGCACAGGAAAGTTAGAAAATGTTTTTATCCAAAAATTCGTAACCACAAATTTTATGAGAAACAGGCCAAAAAATATGAGGCATAAATTTGGAAATTCTGCAAAGCCTAAATGGTGGTCATCTCTTTGGTAGCCATTAATTTGTATTTTTCTGGAGCTTTTCTCCCCATGACTCCGTTAAAAACAGACTCCTTGTGGCCCAATGGACTGTCCTGGCAAACAAACTGCAAATAAATAAATAATAAAAATATCAGGACAGTTGCTCTTTCATTTTTTTTTTCACCACATAAAGCTTTGCATATTAGAAATGTCATAGAAAAAGAGGGAAAGGTAGTAATCCTAGATCTAGTAAATGACATGTGCATTAAATAGTGGGAATTACTAGTGAGATTTTAAATAATTCAGTAATAGCACTAGTCCAGTCTATGTAAATTAAAATGCAGAATGGGCGTAAAAAGTATCCTTACAGATTATACATAAATCTTTGGAAGGTCTAATACATACAGTACCATGGAAAAGTGTTTGGCAAGGGGTAAAAAGGAATGGTCATATCTGTCAGTTTAGGGTTACTTTATAGAACTGCAGAGTATTTTGCCCAAGCCAGGTGGAGAGATGCAAGAAGTACACAGTGTGAACTGTGAATTACCAGTAAGTAAAATGGAGAGAGAGCTGATGACAGTTACGTAAATGTGGGAATCTACATATATGTGATATACGTCCAGTAAATGTGTATATGACTAGAGCATTGCTGCATGAATACAAATAGGAGTGGGTTGGATAACAGTTGTCATACAGATATCAGTAATTAGACAGATTACTGTTCAACCTTTTGAGCAGGAAATATGGACAAGGCCAAAAATAATGGAGGGACAAAGACCCAAAAACAGGAACAAATAGGGCATCTGTTTGAGGCCGGTAATCCTCTTTGTGAGGTATTTCTGCAACCTTTCCAATTGTTGTAGATGTCTTGTGAGGTACATACCAAAAGGGGTGAGGTACTCTATAATGGGTCTAATGAGTGTCGAGTAGAAGGGAACAATGACTTCTTTTTTCCTGGATGAGAAACCTTTTGTGATGAGGTGTGCCTTGTAGAAGGATTTCCTGACTACTGTGGCGATGTGATTATCAAAGGAGAGACTACTATCCACCTGTGTCCCAAGGTCTCATCACACTTTCAGTGTTAAGTAGACTACCGCCTATTTGGTAGTTCATGGGTACAGAGTTTTTACCAAAAGGGATGACAATGCACTTTTTGGCATTGAGCTTAAGGCCATGGCTTTGACCCCAGGCATTTGTCTCAGTGAGGCTCTTTTGTAGGATGTCCACATCATTAGGAGTTTCAGTTATGGCTCCTAGTTTGCAGTCATCTGAGAACTTCATTAGCCAAAGACCTTCTGTGTTAGCCTGTACTTCAGAGAAGTAGATACAAAACAGGAGAGGACCCAGGACTGAACCCTGTGGTACTCCACTTGTCACTGGTCTGAAGTCAGATTTGGAGTCTGCTACTTTCACAGTGTAGGTTCTGTCAGTGAGCCAGTTGGCAACCCATCTTGTAACATGGGGATTTATACCTAGTTTAGTGAGTTTATCTCTAATTCCAGAGTGGGGGATGGTGTCAAAAGCCTTGGTGAGATGTAGATAGGCTGTGTGAACCACCTCATCTATGGCTTTGGTGACTGCTTCAAAGAAGTCTGTCAGGTTTAGGAGACATGATCTGCCTTTTACAAACCTGAATGTCTTTGTTTATAAGTTCCGTGATGATATGTTCCATGGCCTTGGAGACTAGACTCGTCAGGCTAATGGGGTAGTAGTTCCCGGGGTCCGTGGTGTATCCCCCTTTGTGGAGTGGGATAACCATCGCTGTGCACCATTCAGTGGGCACAAAGCCTGAGGTGATGCTATGATTGAACATGGTACTTAGGTGGGGTGCCAGTTCATTCTGTAGTTGGTGTAGAATGCAGCCTGGGATGTTGTCAGGTCCCATGGATACTGTGGTCTTGGCTTTGGAGAGTGTGGTTTTTACCAGTTCAGCCATGATTACAGGAACATTGCATTATTCCAGTACAGAGATGGGCCCTTTAGGGGGTGAGAGGGAGATCTTTAGGCTAAATATTTCACATTTGTGCTTGTGGATGCTTGGACATAGCAGTGATGCTGGTCACTTGTTTAATGTCTCACTGTTGTGGTTATGCATACTTGGTTAGAATTATTTATCTTTATCTGTTTATATAATTTGCACTTGTTTACCAGTCTGGTCTGAACGGGTCTGCAGAACACATTTTCAGCAGAGGCCCAGGAACAAAAGCTCAAAATAAAGTACAATACAAATGGAATGCCATGAGAAATACTTTCGAAAAATAAGTTGAAACAAAACTGTGTTTCAAGATGTTACAAGACATGCTACACATTTAGACATGGTACTCAGTTCTATTTTGTGATTTCAATGAAATTACATTTTACTCCAGGATCCCTTGGGAAGAAGTTTGACCTTGGTATTTGTGCATACTTGCACATATTGAAGATGGTGTCACCTATCTAAATGTGCGTCTGCTAAACAACTCCTAACTGTAGAGGTTGCTGGGGTATCTGCTTTATTTCATTGTTTTGGTATACTTGGACACATTAATGAGGGACACCACCAGAGTAAATGTTACAAATCTGAGCTTCTGAATGTTTGGTGTTTGAGATAACGGGGACATATTAAAGTACAGGATCACTTATGTAAAGGTTTGATTTTTGTGCTTATGAAAACTTGAACATATATCTTTAGTGTCTTTTCGGGTAAATGTTTTACTATTGCCTTTTAGCATACTTGTACATATAAATTAAATGGTCATTTGGTTAAATTAGTCATTTATGTTCCCCTGCATACTTGCAAAAAATTGATGCCAGCACTCATTCTCTGGAGATAGAGCTGCCCCTTGGTGGGCAGAAGACTGCTCACTGAACAAGGGCCTACCCTTTATGTTTCTTCCCCTAGGCCAGACTATCACCAGGGATGCCTCAGACAAAGCATGGGGGGACACACTTAGGCAACATCTGCACCCAAGTCACTTGGGACCAAAGGGACCTCTGCCTGCACATCAACCAAAAGGAAATGATGGCAGTACTCAGGGCTATCACATGTTTCAAGGCCCACCTTATTCCAGGAGTGCACCTCATCAAGACAGACAACACCACAGTCATGTGGTACATCAACAAGCAGGGGGCAACTCACTGCTACCCCCTTTGCCATCTAGCCATGCTTCTCTGGCAGACTGCCTCTGTGATGGTCCTTCATCTGATATCCTAGTACATTCCAGGGAATTACAATATTCTAGCAGACCACCTCAGCAAAAACCACTTAAACCTACATGAATGGCAACTTCACAGGGAGACCTTCCCTTGTATCACGCAGGCATGGGGAACACCAGAGTTGGATCTCTTTGCCTCCGTACAGAATGGCCAGCTGGACTGGTTCTGCACCAGGGAGTTCCACCCAGAAGCCTGGAAGGTGGATGCTCTATCATTCCACTAGGGCAACATGTTTGTCTACGCATTCCTTCACTTGCATAGGATACCAAGGGTACTACTAAAGATGAGGGAGGAAGGGCCACGAGTCATCATGATTGCTCCAAATTGGCTCAGACAGCATTGGTACCCTTTGCTGATCAGCCTAACCTAGGAACCACCCAGGAGATTGCCTCTCACAGAAAAACTTCTAACTCAAGCAAAGGAGACAATGCTGCACCCAGATCTACAAATTCTCAACCTATCTGCATGGCTGATCCCCCATAGGCAGATAACAACCCACTCTTGAGTACCAGAAAATCATACTCAGAAAAATGGAAAAGATTCACCTCCTGGGTGCACGCAAATGGTGCTAGCAGCTCCCAGCCATCTGTCTCTCTTTCTCTCTCTGATTCAAGACTACCGGGCGGAGCTACTGAAGAAAGGAATATCTTTCTCTTCCATCAAAATTCATACCTCCGCTATCTCTGCCCATTTTTATACAGAGAAGCCTTTGTTCTCCCACCCCCTGCTAAATCAATTTCTTAGAGGGGTATCTCACATCAGGCCACCAAAGGAAACCACACACACCTGCCTGGGACCTAAACTGTGTCTTGTAAAAAATGAACTCACCTCCATTTGAACCAGCTGCCTCAGCAGAACTCAAACATCTTTTATGGAAAACCACCTTCCTGCTGGCCATTACCTTAACTAGGAGAGTTTCTGAGCTCCAGGCTCTCATGGACATTGAACCCTTCACTGTCTTCCATTCAGATAGGGTGTCCCTGCGGACTAATCCCTCCTTTATGCCTAAGGTGTTGTCGGCCTTGACACTAAACCAGGCTATACATTGCCCTACCTTCTTTCCCAGCCCTCAAAAGAAGTGGGAAAGAATCCTTCATTCATTACATGTGCACAGACAACTTGGATACTGTTTGGACAGGACCAATTCTATCAGAAAGACTGACCAACTCTTGGTTAGCTTTGCCCCAGGGGCATAGGGGAAACCCATCTCCAAGCAGACCATTTCTAAATGGATATTGCACTGTATCCAGTTATACTGCCACTTTAATGGGAAAGTTCCACCCAAATCTATTCATACCCAGTCCACTAGGGAAGCATCTACTTCCACTGCTTTCCTCAGTGGGGTCCCTACCAAGGACATCCTAGAAGCTGCCACTTGGACTTCGGTCCACACCATCAACAAACATTACTACTTGCCTCTGTTCTCGAAAACCCGGCCAGGCTTTGCCTCTGCAGTTATGCCCCTATCTAGACCAATCCTACCTGGTCCTCTTCTTCTTCACATGTTAACATCCACCCTTGACTCAGTGTTGGGAATCTTCCCACAAGTGATGATTGCAACAGTGAAACATGAAGAACATAGTACAGTTGTGTACACTTACCATAAATGTAGATGTTCGAGTGTATTTGCTGCTGCAGTCCTATTTTCCCTGCCTCATTCCTCCTATTCTTCTTTAAATTCTTTCACACCTTTATATGCCTGAGCACTTACACCAGGTTGGCCTTACCCAGGCCATCTGGACAGAGGTCCTATTGGTTAGGGCAAGAAAAACAGATGTAATGTCATCGGCTGCCATGCTTTATACCACTGATTACATGATGTCAGTCCCTGCCTTCTGCAGCCGAGGCAGGAGGGAGAATCTTTACTCTGGTATTCAGGCCAGCAGAGGGCTACCCAGCAGGGATAACCCACAAGTGATGACTGCAGCTGTGAATACACTCGAACATCTACTTTTATGCTAAGTGTACACAACTGTACTATCTCTATTGGTACATGAGACAGTTTGAAGCTGCACACACTGAGCTACTTATATTAGTGCAAATCTGTCTTGCTGATGTTCAAACAATGTTGGCCTATAGGGGCATCAGCCATGATTCCACCCCAGCAAAATGTGTATGAGCTCTTTGTATCAGTAGCTGTTGTCTGATAGCATTAGCTCTGAGCATTTATGGAGTATGGAGAAACAGTACTACAAGCTGGTATACAGTTTAAGTTTGTAATTTGCAGGTAGGTGTGTGTGTGTGTGTGTGTGTGTGTGTGTGTGTGTGTGTGTGTGTGTGTGTGTGTGTGTGTGTGTGTGTGTTGGGTATATAGAAATACTTGTAAATAAATACATATTTATTGCATTTTAGATATATATTGATACATCCATATATATATATATATATATATATATATATATATATATATATATATATATATATATATATATATATATATATATATATATATATATATATATATATATATATATATGTAGATGTAGAAAGAGACAGTTATAGAAATATATAGAGTAACCATGACAAATACATGCAGTCATATGGGAAGATGTGTCTACCTGGGGAAATAGCTATATCACTAAAGTAATTGGTGTGTGTAACGAGAAATAACGACATCCACCATGTATATAACAGACTTCCCTATAGCCTGTGTGAAAATGTGTGGTTATACTTATTTATTTATTTGTTTGAAATTAATTACTTACGTTTTTGCTGATTCTGTTTCCTGACTCCATGTGTAGCAATGGTGTTTGGCATTGACTGATGGGTGTGCATATTTTACCACTACCCCTGGAATTGCATTACCAGCATTATTTGCCTTCCTTTTTTTGTCTTGTCCTTGTACACCTTGATACCTTATAAATAAATGAAGTATAGCCAGTTATGGGTTTTGAAACATTATTTATTTTGGTAACTGTGATTACTTGCACATTTTATGGTAGGGTTAACTAATAGCTCAGGCTCCCAACTCAACCCGGCCTCCGGCCTATCCCCTCCCCTTATTAACCTCCAACTTAACTCCCTTATACTAATTACTCATCTTTTATCTTACTTATCTTTAAATTTTATTTTTCTTTTTTTTTTTTTTTATTTATTTTTTTTTTTTATTTTGTTGCCAATTTTTTTAATTATATCACTATATATTTTTTATTTTTTTTTATTTTTTTACTCTGTGCTGTGCTTTTGAGTTTTTCCCCCGGTCTCACTGAAAAATGATATATATATCCAGTTGGACTAACCCGGTCAACAAATGTAAAATAAAATAAAATAATAAAATAAACTTGGATTAATGTTTCCTTTTGGTGTTCCTGCCTAGGTTGATCCTCTTAATGGAAGGGTACTTAGGGTAAATCTTTCACCTTTTTTCACTTCCTCTAGTCCCATTTTCATCATGATTTTTCTTCCTTTGATGCAAGATAAATACAAACAGATCAGGAAGCACTTTTAGGACACCATGGGGGGTTCATGGCTACCTGAGACAGAACTGCAAACCCATTATTCCTAGACAAACCTGTTCTTCCATTATTTGCTTCAAAAATCATGCAAACTCATTACCATCGGAGTCCCCAGGTCGCATTTCCCTTTCATAAGCAACAACTCATATTTCCTTGGATGTCTCTCCCTTCCTATCCTAAACATTCAGGGTCATTGTTATTTAGTCTACTGGACGTATGTCTTTTGTGGTGCCCGGTGAAATAATGAGGTGTCAACACTTACTTTAAGAAGTAGTTCTATTGTGCTGCCCTTTATTTACATTTAGCTGAACTATCTTAACACAGTGTCTTCCATTGAGTGCTATGTTGGTTTTTGCATTTTAATGTGAATGCAGAGAGCTCAACTGCTATGAGTAAATTTTTAATCTCCACAGGACACTCTCCTTTGTAATTTGCCACTGCCTTTGTATATGCATGTGCTCGCTCCCTGCATCTTTGTCAGAAGATTAACTGGTTGTGCCTTGCAGAATATAGGATTCCTGGAGAGCATGCTCAATGTAGCCTTATGACATTTCTCTAATGCAATCATAATACGTTTCATCTTTCCAGCTGGTTATATACTTAGTATTTATTCAGCTTATATATATATATATATATATATATATATATATATATATATATATATATATACACATACACACACGCACACATAAAAAAAAATAAAGTATATATAGGTGCATATATATATATATATATATATATATATATATATATATTTTATATATATATATATATATATATATATATATATATATATATATATATATAAAATGAGCTTATATTGCCACTCCTCCAACACCAAAACAAGCCCAAAAAATCGTTACTATTCCAACCTCAACTTCTGCTACCTATCCTAGCACATCAGCAGGTGATCTTTCCTAATCAAGTACTCAGAACCATATTTTACATGGGCTAACCATCTGTACTAACAGCTGCTAGTACCCTGTTTTATCCTTGATGTAGCTATTCTTAGTTAATACTAATGTGTAATGTTACTAAAAGTGATGTAGTATGACCTCTGCTTCCTCATTCATCATCACTAACTACAAATGCTACTCTGTAAGTAAATATGTCCACATTCTTCTACCAAATACAGGCAACAGGGCAGTCACAGTAACACTGCTTTTGAGTTTCCCAACATGTTATACTAAGTTACTACAGTGACTGGTGACAAATTTAGATACTATTACCTCTGTAACATTTTGTAAGTTAATACTGTAATTTTGATTCCTAACTAAGTATCTTCACCAACACATTAAGATGCTTACATGTATATGTTGATATGAAATTTGTAATTTACGTCTCTGTCAATATCTAAGTAATGTCTCTTAACGGGATCTGTTCTCCATTGGGGATCCCCTGTCAACGTTTATTTGCCCAGTAAAACATTCCCATTAAACATTGTCAAAACAGGAAAAAAATTGGCTATATAGACAGCTCTATTTCCCTCTCTCTCTCTCTCTATATATATATATATATATATATGTATATATATATATATATATATATATATATATATATATATGTGTAAGTATATCTGGATATATGTGCTGTAATGAGCATTAGTGACTAGCTGCAGTTGTTAATGCTGAATCCATTCTTAGTGGGGTATCATTTCTATAGTAATGTTAAACATACATATGTGTGTGTGTGTGTATATGTTTGTGTGTATGGATATAGCAATATATATATATATATATATATATATATATATATATATATATATATAGATATAAAACAGCATCTCTTAGCCCTATGGCAATGTACATGTGGCTACGACTTCAGAGCATCTTCCCCCACCTGATCTCACAAACTTTTTTCTCCCCTCTGCTTTACAGTTATGCAACTATCTCTTGCTGTCTTCACCTAAAAGTACCCAAAACAGATGATATATTGTACTTTGTATATTTTGTATATAATCTATACTGCCTCTGTTATTCTAGCTAGAAATTTTTGCTGAGATTGTATGTCTTTTAGTATGTGGAGGTTTTCTCCCAAGGCTGTTACTGAAAATGGGTACTTTTTGGCCCAGCAGACCACACCGGTAAACAAATACAAATATAATAAGTAGATATATACATATATATGTGTATTTGTGTGTGTGTGTGTGTGTGTGTGTGTGTGTGTGTGTGTGTGTGTGTGTGTGTGTGTCTATATATCTATATATAAAATATATCTATATGCATTACTATATTCTTTGCACGTGTGTGTGCATATATTTTGATACAGATATGTTGCAATACATGTTAATTTACATATATATTTTTATACACACACACGTAGATACTTATATATATGACAAGTTTTTATTAGTAAGTGGTTGGCTACTGAGAACTCTTTGTTAAATAAGGTGGAATAATACATTATTTGTATGTGCTTTTAGGCAATTGTGTTGTTACCAATCAATTATATCTCTTACTCCTATCTGCAATAGAATTGTATTGTATTGATTTATTGATAGCCATCAGTTTGCAGTAGACCTTTACTTTGTTTATCTGCATGGAAGCCAAATTTCCCTTAAAGGAGTACCACACCCACAGACTCAAAAAACATGTTTAAAACATCATGGCATGATGTTTCCTACACTTTAACAGCACTCTGGGCTTATTTACAGGCTTTTAAATATTTTTATATGTAATTCCAGACTCTGACCACCTGGAGGCTGGCATATTGACGTGGTTTGGATAAATCAGGTTGCCATCCAGTATCCCAGAATTAATTGTTTGGCTCAAAAATGTTACATCATGCAGGCCTCTGTTTGACTAAAGTTCCTGTCATTTCATAGATGTTGCATGCGTACAAAGTACTGAGTAAAATAGAACAGTGTAAGTAACATTCCCTGCTGCTGGATGACTACTTAAAACAGAAACAGTGCAAATGCCACAGAACACGTTCAAAGTGCTGTTTACTGCTGCTTTTTTTCTAATTTAGTTTAAATGGCACTAATTTCTGAGACAGTCCATTTACTTCTCCCCTCCCCCATAACACTTAGCTTCCCAAGCTGTCAAAGTCCTGAGGGTAATTTGACCTGGTAATTCCATTGATTGGCAGATCTCAGCAGGGTGCTTGACTCATGTAATTTAATCTTTGCTCTAGCATTTTCTTTGTTAGAGGGGACATTTTTTTGCTGCACTATAGCCATGGCCTTACTTGACTGCAATCACATCCAGTAAGGTCTTGCACCAAGGAGCTAAAGAATAAAACATTTATACTATTAACCAGTTTAGATCTTTATTAATTTAAGTGTTAAGGTATCACTTCATGCTTCCACCTTGTTAAAAATTGAGTGCAAAGTGTGTTGGTATGCAGTGTTTGCCTTCATATGTTTTTAATCCACTGGTTGGTTTGCAAAAAAATCCTTTTGCAGTGTCCCTGGATTTGTCTTTGTACATACAAACCACATTGCTATATTTTCCCCTTCCTTTTTCTTGTGTCCAGAAGTCACTTATAACAAAGTAAATTGTTTATTGATTTTTTTTTTAAATAAAGGACATCAAGGTTAACTTACCTTGAATCAGATAATGGATGCCACTGCAATGAATCATTGTTGAAATATTTGTGCATGGACAAAATCCCTTACTAAATCTATTTGCCAGCCTCCAGTTCAATTGGTGCTATGGCTTTAATATACTGGTGTGTTTGCTCATGCTTTCCAAATATCTCCACCATTACATACCAGTTTTGCAGTGTAGTAACCACCCAACATGCCCATACACCTTTATCCATCAATATGCAGCTACTCCTGTTCATGTGAGTATGTGAATTCAGTTTCAGACTTAAGGTGTGGAAGCTGCACTGAATAATTCTTGGTGCTTTTTCAGGTTTCACATGGTGCTTGCTTAGAGCTACTCTCATTTTAAGCCACTATGAATATGTTGCACTGCCACCTCTGATACCAGGGTAATGTTTTAATCTTTCTGTTCCCGCACTGCACACTAGCAGTATCTGGTGCAAATACAACAGAGAAGTATGAAAGTGATACACCACCTAAGCATCATTTGCCATGCAGAATATACAAGTATGCATACCAAATTTCTGTGTTTCCAAACATCGGTATTGCTACACTACTACTGAATAAAATGAACAGCACTCAGGCTGGGGGAAGGACAAGGGAGCCATGACATCACATGGTGGGTCTTATTATTTTAGTTAGAATCAGATGATGGCTGTGGTGATGTCACTTTGGGGGAGGGAACTGATTAAAAAAAAAAAAAGTACCTGCACTGCCTGGCCTTGATGATGTCAGTAATTGGGCGACTCCAGCAAGCTTTATTCAAACGTGAGAGAATCATTTTGTAAGTGAAACCCTCACAGTATGAGAAGGTAGGTTTCTGTTACAGAAGTAAGGGGAATTATAAAAATTGTAAATGCTTTATTATTGTTGCTTTACAGTGGACAATTTAAATAGGGAGGAAAAGGGCCATGAAGTTGAGGAATACATTAGAGAAAACCTGTTGTACTCGTTTAAGTTCTAACAAGGTAAATCCTTTGTAACAAGAGGATGTCCAGTACAGAGCCCCATACTTTGCCTTTTTAAACTGCCCTCTAGCTGTAGCTGAGTTTGCCGTATATGACCAAATGTGCCTTGTCAGTGATGTACTAGGATATCCAGCCATTTGGCATAACTGATAATGCTGAGTGGATTGACTTTATGTATAATATTTAGTGGGTAACTGTGAGAAATCCCTTGAAACAGAGACAGATTTTTCATCTGCCTGATGTCTTGATACATATTGCCCCTTAATAGTCACTGTAAAATTATGCTCAACAAGGTTTTAAGGTTGAATGTAACTTTGCTACAAATATGCAACATAAATAAGGAATAAGATAAAGCTTGCTTAAATGCAGAAACAGAGTTTAGTAATATGTGATTAGCATCCGTATTAAATGACTGTGGCTTAAAAAAAATAAGGAACTTGCTTATGAGTGTATTACACACACATCAAGAAAGCTGACTTCTTACAGACATGACAAGAATGTAATTTGCTTTCTTTAAAGAACTGACAACAGGACATGTTTTTCTAAGAAAGTTTAAAAATATGCTTTTCTAATCCACAAGGCATTTCCTTGAAAGACAGTTTACTTATCAGCATTTGCACAAGAACAAATGTCAGCATTTGCGTCATCAAGGTAGTATCTTTTCCAAAACCAAGAGAATGTGTTTTTAACTAAAAATATATATAAAGTCTGTATTAAATCCAGTTATGTTAGGGGTAATGGTAGGGACACATTTTGTCCTGAGGTAAATGTTATTTCTCTCACATCATCTGTACTATATGCAAAATAAAGTAGAACATTTTCTGAAGCTGTAACAGAAGTATGTGTGGTTTATTATAAAAGTTATTGGTTACTGCTCTTAAAGACAGGTACTGCAAAGTGTATTCTCTCATCAGTGTATATTCTGCAAGTTTCTGTATGCAACAGACTGTGAATGCAACTATAACCAGACTTTGATTTCAGCAGAATCCAGCCAGCAAGACTGAGTGTCTTAAGAAGACTTCAAATCCAACACAGTAAGCATCAGAGTAACAGCACAGTGCTTTAGCACCTTAAAATTAAATTTTCAATGGCAAGTAGCCTGCATTTGAACCTAAAATCTGCATTCGAACACGGAGGGAGTGGTAAGCCCTGCAGAGGGTTACTTCAGTCAAATTGCAGTAACTAACATTTGTACATATGTCTAAATCTTAAACAGAAATACTCCAGTTTATGCAGCTTGCAGCAGTACAGTTTTTTTCAGATCTGATTGAGCCTGAAGTCCGGGACAATTGCAGTGCCATAAATTCTTCAAGAAAAGGTGGACATCTACTTTCACAGCAGTCCACTGCCTGCTGTGCTTCACCAGCTTCTCAAGTGACTCTGAAAAATTTCCAACCATTTGCAATAACAGCCTGATCACCTGTTTTTCTTGCTAACTGGTAAGGCTTTTTTCTGTGTCACATTTTTTTAGTGTGGATGCTATTAGACAGTTTGTATATTATTAGACATTTTGGATGTTATTAGACAGTATGGATATTTTCAGACAGAATTCAAGCAAATGTAAACCAAGCTTTAGTAAATTGCAATGTTGGTGTACACAGCACATTAGTAAATGTAAAACCTTATTAGGGCAGGTTGAGAGTAAGGCATTATACAAATGTATTACAATATTAGACTGGTATCTCCAAGAAAACCATGTGGGGTATGACAAATGTTTATTGTGTGATTCAGATGTTAAACAGTTATGTCCTGTCACCACATGTAAAAGGTTTATTTCAGAGTTACAACAGGAGTCAAATCAGTTACTGACAAGACCTCTAGTATATTTTTTTTACAAAAGAATGTAAAAAACTTCTAAGATTCAGACACAATGAGTTCAGGAAGTTTGGACAAGTTATACAAACATTTTTCCAAAAGTGCATAGGAGTTTCAGATTCAACAGAACAGGTTCATGAGACATATCAGGCAGACTATGAGGAAACTCTTCAACAGCAGTTGCAAGATGAAGAAAATAGATTAGCTGAACTGACAGAGACTGATTTCCTACATACATTGGGAAAGAGTAGGAAACTACAGCTGATCTGTACAAAAGAGATATATTTTATAATATGTTTGTGTTTTGAAAATGGTTAGGCATGCATGGTAGGATGGTAAAGTACAAATTATTCTCAAATGTTTAAAACTTCCATTCAATTAAAGCAAAATATTTATCAGTACTACAGTAAAGTAGAGTGTATGACTGCCATTCTCATAGCATAGTCAAAAGGTAAACGAAACAGTTCTAGTGTATAAAAATTAAATAAAAATAGTTAATAAGAGTAAAGATTTAAAGTCACAACACTGACATGCTTGTATAAAGATTTAAAGTCACAAGACTGATATGCATTTTCTTTTTATACAATGTACAAGAATAACAGGCAGACAACAGCAAATATAAATAATGTAAATATAAACATGTCTTAGTTAAGCTAATATCTATTTATTTTTTACATTTTTTATAATTGTATAGTAACACCACACCAAACAGTTAAAGTTCTGAATTTTAAAAAGAAATAAAATCATGGATGGAATTAGTCATGCAGTCTTTGTAAAATGAATGACAGAACAGTTAAATAAATAAAAAAATACTGAAATCAAAAGTTAAAAAATATGTACGCTAATTGTAAAATAATTTTAGTTTGCATAGTTATACAAATCACAAATATAATACTAAGTGTTTTCTAACTGCATTTTACTAACAGATGATTAAAAGATAAATGCTAAAAAGGTTAACTGAAATGTGAACTCAGACCTTCCTAGACTGGATGAATAGTTACAGGAAATGTTGAGCAGATAAGATAAGAAACAAGACTGATTGCCAAACAAGTGGCTTGAGTTTTTCTAAAAACTTATTAAAACATAATTGTTAAAATGTTCGCATGCAACACTATTTGGTAATTATAATAAAACATCACAATTGTGCATATGTCACTGATAAAAGTAAAAAAAAAAAACTCAGTTACATCAAGTATAGCCAACAGATGGGTTATAGTATACATACAGTTCAAATAAAGTATACAGGAGGGTACAAATAACTACTACTAGTAGAAGTAGACAGCAAAAGCAACAGAAAATATAACCAAATCAGACAAAGGTCTATAGTTTAATAACCTAATAAAGCAAATGTATAACCAAAGTGTTGGGCTGACATACATTATAAAGCAAATAAATAATAGTGCAATACTACAGGGGGAGGGGTACTTTCTCAGTTTACACGGACTGTGAGCAGTATTGAAAAAGGGTATAAAATAAAGCTACAGGAAGAAATATCTAATTTCTTCTTGACAATACTCTTTCAGGGGGGGAGGGAAAAATGGGTATTAGTGCATTAGAAATATTGGTAAACAGATTAAACCTGACAGGATAAGATATTTTACAAGTTGCTAATAGCTATCATTCTAGTTATTATTGTATTGTTTAGTATTAAATTGTATTTACAACCTGTTAAACTATAAAGCTGTACAAGAGATATCTTAAAATTGCTTTAATTAAAGCAACAAAAGAAAAGGTAAAGATATATAAAAATTGAGCAAGAATGGTCACTATTTTAAATATGTTTTTGGCAAGACAATGTTGGTATGCAAAAAGCATAGTTGCCACTGGTGGCAATTTCACTAGATACTACGAAAAAGACATAAGAATTTTCCAAGATTTTGCTTGATGTTAATGTTACTAAATTTGTAAGATTGGACTAAGTGTACTTTACAGTCTTTATATGTACAAATACAAAATAATTCAGTACAAATGAAATTAATGTCTAGTAATGAATATGTGTGAAAAACCATGTTTAAAAAAATGGGTCCAGGATAGCTACTAGATTGACATGCATGAATAACAAACAGTCTGTGTAAATATATACTGTACAGAATACATTGTAATAAGTTCAAAAGTAATTTGTCAAGTTGTAATATTATCACTGGTTTTACATTAGAGTCTTATTACTGTTTTTGGACCATCATTTTATCAATAAAATAGTATTGGTTACCCCAGTTAAAGGAAAATTATATTAAAATATTGCATTCATACAGCTAATGGACTAATATGTACATAACATTCTTTAGTATTTACATCATGTTTTTTTTTAAATCCTCAAGTATTAAATACACTGAAATAATTGCATTCAAATATTTATTATCTAAGCCCAGTTCAGTACTTTATGTTCACTTCACTGTCAACCAAGATGTTAATGGACAGTTCAGAGACATGACCACAATGTTATGGTTAAAATGACATTGAAACTGTATATTTTCAGCAGTGTATAAATGCTTGCAATAGCACATAGTTTTTGCCTCTTATAGATATTAGTCTATCTCTAATCTTTTGATATAAAATAATCAATAAAATAAAGAGTTAATTTAACAGAAGCAAAGAGTTAATAAAAGAGTACTAAGTCATAAGTTAAATTCTGTGATTGCAAAAGAATAAATTAATCAAGTTAAAAAAATAAAACTAAAGCAGACACAGCCCATAACTGATGAAATATTTTCACAAAATGGTTTGCAAAAGAAAAAGTTGTTAAATATATTCAGTTTTAGTAGTGATACTTGATATCATTGTATTAACTATGTAAAATTACATTTTGACTTGTATCAAAAGAAGACTAAAGATTTTGTTTGTTAATGTGTGTTTGTTAAAAAAAAAATAAAAAGAGGGAATTGTAAGATTATGCTCAACAAGGTTTTAAGGTTGAATGTAACTTTGCTACAAATATGCAGCATAAATAAGGAATACGATGCTTAATTGCAGAAACAGAGTTTAGTAATATGTGATTAGCATCCATACTAAATGATTGTGGCTTAAAAAAATAAGGAACTTGCTTATGAGTGCATTACACACACATCAAGAAAGCTGACTTCTTACAGACATGACAAGAATGTAATTTGCTTTCTTTAAAGAACTGACAACAGGACATGTTTTTCTAAGAAAGTTTAAAAATATGCTTTTCTAATCCACAAGGCATTTCCCTGAAGACAGTTTACTTATCAGCATTTGCACAAGAACAGATGTGTCAGCATTTGCGTCAAGGCAGTATCTTTCCAAAACCAAGAGGGTGTGTGTTTAACTAAAAATATATATATAAAGTCTGTATTAAATCCAGTTATGTTAGAGGTAATGGTAGGGACACATTTTCTCCTGAGATATATGTGTTATATCTCTCACATCATCTGTACTATATGCGAAATAAAGTAGAACATTTTCTGAAGCTGTAACAGAAGTACGTGTGGTTTATTATAAAAAGTTATTGGTTACTGCTCTTAAAAACAGGTGCTGCAAAGTATATTCTCTCATCAGTGCATATTCTGCAAGTTTCTGTATGCAATAGACTGTGAATGTAACTATAACCAGACCTTGATTTCAGCAGAATCCAGCCAGCAAAACTGAGTGTCTTAAGAAGACTTCAAATCCATCACAGTAAGCATCAGAGTAACAGCACAGTGCTTTAGCTCCTTAAAATTAATTTTTCAGTCACTGGATGGCAGACTACAGGCATGGTGTTTTTACAATGTCCTGCAAAGGCCATGGAGTTTGATACTACTAATGACTGGATAAGATCCCTACAAGGTCACTACAGGTGTTGCAAGTTTCTCAGTGTGGTACATGCTAAATCTTTCATTGCACATCATCAGTGTTGCTGTGACTGTGGAATCTCATGCTACTATTCCATACTAGGATGTGCTGCTAACTCCCTTACTTATAAGGTTCTCCACTGTGAAAGAAATTTTGTTGCAGTGCACACATGGTATGCTAAGTTGATGTTACAGTATGACTACCTGCATCTCTAGCTACATACTCCACCTTTAGAGTACTGGTGTCTGTCTTGTAATTTGCTGTCGGAATTTGTTTTTCACATATGGTAGGAATGCATTTCCGTGAATGGTTTTCAACAGCATTTGTTTTCACTGCAATTTCTATCTTCATTACATCTTTCTGCAACATATTCTTACATGATTTAGTGTGCCAACAAGTTTGTAGTTCTGTGTGATCCTGGGCAAGAAAAGACCATCAGCTTTTGCTATGGCTTCTTAGTCATCTATTCCAAATAGGGGAGTGTGGCAGAACACAGATTAGTTGTGCAGCTGCATTAATTGTCCTCTTTTGGAAGTTGTATTCTTACATGTTGACAATGTGTGTCAGGCCCCTGAGCCATTTGACAGTACAAGTGACCTAATATTTAAAGAACATTCAAGTATGCAGTCATCAACACCCATTCACAGCTTACACTGGGTATTAGCAAATGGCGTGTCATATTCCAATGCCATTGATGTTGAGGTTCAAGATAAATCTTTTCCATTGCTTTTCAATTGATGCAGTTCCGGTTTCTGTATACCACATTTTCTTTGCTTTGAAATTAGCTGTAGAGAAGAATGCTGATCTCTACTTATGTGGATTTGGTTGGAATGGGTTGTACAGAGTCTTCCTCTGATATATGATAAAGCACTTTTTCAATACGTTGAAAAGATCTCACCTAGGAGTCGATCAACTTTATTGCAGTCTCACATTTGTCTGCCTTTGTGGAAGCTGATGCAGTGTAGTTCCTGGTGAAAAAATAGATGTAACTACATTTGAAAGTTGCTATCTCTGCATATTTTTCTTAAGGCGATAAAATCTGTACATAGGTGTGTGTGTGTGTGTGTGTGTGTGTGTGTGTGTGTGTGTGTGTGTGTGTGTGTGTGTGTGTGTGTATATATATATATATATATTATATATATATATATATATATATATATATATATATATATATATATATATATATATATATATTTATATATATATATATATATATATATATATATATATATATATATATATATATATATAAACACACACACACACACACACACACACACACATACATATACGCATGCAGGTATCTCTCTCTCTCTCTCTGTCTCTCTCACTTTGGTAAGCATCAATAATTTCCTCTCTTGTTACTTATTCTGCACATGCTGGACTCATACTATCTGTGTGTCATTTTTTTACTCGGGCACACTTTGTTCCCCACTGGTACGGTCAACGTGTCACAGAAGGTAATCTTCATACAATTTACTAGTATTAGTCTCTTTGGAGTGAGAAGTATTTATCTTGGTAAGCCCTCAAATAGTCTTTATACATCTAATTATGTGGATTGTTTGGGCATAGCAATTGCAGACAATATTTGTGTGTGAGGCTTTCTGACTGTTACAGCATAACTGCAGCAGAAGCTATGGATTTGCATATGGGGTCATTGATTCATAAAAATGAGTCTTTGGGTGTGCATAGGATTTTATGCTTGATCTGAAGGTGAATGCATGGTCTCAACAGTGTCATGACACCTGTAAGGTTTCTTGAGTTAAACCTGGACCTAATACTGAATGTATGCTTAGCCTGTTCAAGTGCATGACAGCTTTCCAACTCTTTTTTTTTTGTAATGGTAACATTGCTATAGTGTTGCATTGTTTCAGTGACCAAATACAAACTTTGAGAAAGGGATGGCCTTCCAGTCGAAGTCGCGTACCATTGTGCCATACAGCTTCAGGCCATGGCCAGAGTCCACCTAAACGAGCACGCAGATGCAGTAGTAGCAGTGAGGAGGATGGTGCATGTATGCCAGCAGTTGAAGACATGAAATGGTGCACATACCGACTCTGCATACCAGTGAGCCTGCACGTGAATGTTACTGCTGTGCATCATCGACCTGTGCAAAATCCAAAATAAGTGAAATTCAGCCACCACCACGTTGCATTACCACTCATCCACTATTTGAAAGTACTTGCCTAACACCGCATCTGCTACACATCCTTATGCGAGCCATGTACTATTTCAGAGGTCATTTTCAACGTACACAATGGACAAACAGGTACAAACAAGTCATAGTCTATTACTCTGCATGTCATGATTATTCTCTTAACTAAATTGTGTGTTAGTGAATTAGTGGGCTGCAGTTGACGTGGTTGATTAAGTAAAATGGCACTGTAACATGACATGCTTATGATTGCTATAGAATGTGAATGGTCTGTAGTACTTGTAGTCCATGTCTGGACGTAGTTATTGCACTGAATTGAAACAGACCTTCAAAGTGTTGAGCTTTGAAAAAATTGTGGCTGGCAGACAGCAGAGTTGTCACGCTGTGATGTTTTCTAGGGAGGTCAGATTTGAGAACTGCAAAACAGCATTGCAGATAAATGCATTTCACCATTGATATTAAGGTGCTAATTACTGAGCTGCACTGTACAGCCACAGAGGTTAGTTTAATTGCATGTTGCACGCACTGGCACTACCAAGTGGGTGACAATTAAGTGCATGTTGACACGTAATGTCATGTGCAGTATATAAGTACCACATTGCATTATCTGCCTTGGCTTGCATTTGATTTTTCACTTGAGTAAAAGTGAGCAAGTTCGCATTACTAGAGTGAAGGATGTGTAGCACTTGAAGTTATAGCATTTTCTATGCATTAACAGTAGAGACATTATGGTGACTGTGACCTTTTCCTGTTATGCAGAGTATGCAGATTTGTTGCCTACCGAGCATATGTGCTATGGCTGTACTATAATAAAAAAAACTTGGTTATGGTCATCCCCTCATGTGTTGTGAACAGTATACAGCAAAGATTCCCCTCAGAGGAAAATGATTACATTGGCTTTCAGGCTTTTGAGGCTTTTGGGAGTTTCCAGAGTAGCACTTGAAGATTACTGACAAGTTGTTGAAGCAGTCAGAAGCTTGAAAAAAGAATAATTATGGATTGTGTTGATTGCGTAGTGTGTATTTTATGTAATGCATGGTGAAATTCTATTTATGTAATAACAAACTGACGCACCTATAACACTATGTTGTGGATCGTAATGGTTGATGTATAAAAAAAAATTACATACATAAATTTCAGAACAGCGAAGAAAAATGACATTTGACATGGAAAAATCCTTTTTAGTGTGTCACATATATACGTAAACAGTGCTAATAAACTTGATGTAAACCTTTATCTTTGTCTGTTTATATAAGACTTCCATGGAAAGGTGTGTGAAGTACAAGTTCCAGATTATATTTGGCTTGCAGTAATGCATGCATGAGAATGACTGCTGTTTATGTTTGCACTAGTTAGAAATGGCTTAGCGAGTAACCAATAGTGGCAGTATGAAGGGCTTCATTATGCACCCTTGATGAATGTATAAAAAATAATTTATTAGACCTAGAGACAGATTGCTAATGAATTGCTATCCAGTGAAGTTTTGCTGTAAGTGGTTGATGGTTTCTGTATATTGAAGGATATGAGCTTTTGTTTTAAATTCATAGCTGTTGGCAAACTGCACAGCCTCGGTCTGGTGTTCATTCATTATGGCTAAGTTTTTACTACTGTGTTCTCCACACTGGTACATAAGAGTTTCAACCGCCATAAAGGGTCCACATATACAGATTGTTGTGCATTACACTCATACACATTGTGTTAGATTTGTGTTGGACCCAACCAAGTGCAGTCTGAAAGCCAATTCCATTTCCACTTGTTGCATGGTGGCATGTCCTGACCAGTATGTTCTCCCATTCACTGCCTCAAGCTTGTTGAAATTAATGCTTTGTTCATAGAAAAAGGATGATTTAAAATGCAGTCTAAGGCATTACAACCCCTCACCAAAGGGTAGGTACATGTCAACTGATGCTCCAGTGCAGCTCATTTGCATTTAGCCTGGAGATGAAGACTGAGCATTGTCCTTTAGGAGTCGAGATGGAGTTCATGGAGATAAATTTGTTTATTAACATGTGCTGAATGCGGTGGGTGAACTGATGTCAGTACACTAATTCCAACCACAGCATGAAAGGAGAAGCTGTCATAAGACCTGAACAAAACATTGGCGTCTAGTCAGATTTGTAAAGAAATACATATGTTTTTTCAGATACGTGAAGATGCTACAACATGCACTTGTCAGATTTTGTCATCAATGTCACAACATGGATGGTATACATGAATAATGTTTTGCAGATCTTGAAGGATTACATGTGGTCATACCAAATGACACGGCAAAAGGTACATGGACAGCAATCCTGAGTGATGTATGATCATAGGTGGAAGCTAATTATTGGCAGTATTTTTTTATTCAGATTTCCATATGTATCATAAATGTATGATAGCCATATGCTGTAGTATGGATATCAATGAGCAGTGATTTCATTATGCTGTTGGTTAAGGTTTTTTTTTTTTTAGTGCATGCTGTAATATTTGGTGCTGTTCATGGATGTCAATCGTTAGTTATTTGCAGGTGTTATAACAGATGGTAGTTGTCGATTGACTGTTGATGCATATCATTTGTTAGCCACTGTGAGGCACATTTCTCAGTGGAACACTGAATGCTTTGGCATTTTTAATGGAGAAAATGTATGGCAGAGCAGCTAGTAATGTGCCTGTATGACACTTACCATCTTGTCCTTTTATTCACAGATATCTACAGTAGTCTTCAGTGAAAGATGCCCCACTGCCTGGCGTATGGTTGTGGCATACACAGCGGCCGTTTGACAGAAAATGTTTCCATACATTGCTTTCCACGCAGTGTGGAGCAATGCACTGTGTGGGCAACACGGTGTGGAACAAATGTGGGTAGCATACCCAAGTTCGTGGCTGAAGCAGTAAATTTTAAGAAGCCACGTTATTATCTTTGCTCCCTGCACTTTGAGAAGAGCATGTTTGAAGATAACTACATAAAACAGCTGCTGCTGCCCACCAATATGAGAAAAGTCAGAATTCTTCGTCGCCTTAAGGAAAATGCAGCACCGAGTATTTTTAGTTTTTCAAAGGTGAAGACACAAGTGTCATCATGTAGATGGATTGAACAGCAAGAACGACAAAAGGTAATCGAGAAGGAAAATATTTGATTATGAAATCAAGACTACGTGGCACTGCATGCAGTGGTCTTCATCATAATGTATCCAAAATTGTGCAGTAGATTGTCTTGTTAAGTCTGTATTATGTAATATAATAGTACAGGTGTAATTTCATGTTTGCCCACTTGATAACCATGCCCTGATGGCAAAATTATTCTTAATGTCTTACTGCACTTTTTTTGCATGATTCCTAAGGGTGTCATTGCTGCAATGGACATGTCACGAGGCTGAATCATAATGCAGTTAATGCTTGATTAAGGAGCTTGAGTGGAAATGTTAAAATGGGGGTGTTTGCATGTCTAATAATGTACTATTCTTCATTAACAGGTGCTGGACGAGTTGCTGAGTTCACCACATGAATCAGAAGAACAGGTAACACAGCCAATGGACACTTCTGAAATCCAAACCACTGACCATCTGTACGGCTTTGATGTAAGTAATTTGATTTGAAGTCTGTTGTGCATTTTGCAAATGTGTCTATGTATATGGGCAAATAATATAGGTCCCAATCAGTGAGTGGTTATATGTCTATTTACTTGTTAAATTAAGCCATACCACAAAGAACCATGTCAATATGTGACTGTTGATGTTATGGGCTGTCAGAGATGTATGCAATCAATGTAATGGTTCTTTTTAAGTATTAATAGCAATTTGACATGTTCTTCTGGTGTTGTAGTTATACACCATAGTATTGTAAAACAGTATGGATATAACATTGTTCATTGTCAGCACTGAGTATTTTGGTACTCACTCTGGTGTGAACAACTGCATGAATATTACATGTTAATGCACATGCATTCCATTATACATTTTCGGGGATATAATTAAGTGCAAGGTAGATGATAATGCAGATGTGGGTGGGCAGTGAAAGGCCATGGATCTACGCTGTTGAACTTCCGCAAATCAAAATGGGGTATTAGGTATGCAGTAATACATCTGTATTTAAGGTTTGTTTTCAAATTTACACTACAAGTATTGTTATAGATGTCTTGACTGAAGCTAGGCTGACACACACAAGTTAAAGTTGGCAATATGCATTTAACAGCCATTGGACCATAGGAGGTTACTAGGCTATTATCCCAGAAAGCTTTTATAAACCTAGCCAAGACTTTAGCCCATGTTTAGACAAATCAGCACCCAATGCCCCTGTCCAGCATGGACATGGTTGGAATCCCAGGAGTATATTTTCTGTTTTCCATCCATTTATCCAGGTTGCGCATAAAAATGGGTGAAAAGGTACTCTACTTGATCTGGAGGGGGAGTCTATTCCATAGAAGAGGGACTCTCTGGGAGACAAATCTATCTTGCCAACAAGTCCTGTTCATGTCACATACCAGGGTGAGGCCACGCGTGCAGGTTACTCAAGTGGAGCTTGACTTGCGGACATGCAGCATTCCCATGAAGGTGGGGTCCATGATCACCTTGTATGCCAGATAGAGGTCACCTCTGAGGAGGCTATATGAAACTGAGTAGTGGGATAGGGCTTTTAGCCTATCTATGTATGGTAGATGTTTGAGGACCTCGCTTCTCATTATGAGGAAGCTCTGTGTTCTTTCCAGCTGCTAGAAGTGCTTTGCAAGGTACATGCAGGCAGGTGTGTTGTACTCAATAATGGGCCTTATAATGGAAGAATGCAGGGATGTTATGACCATCTTTGTTCCTGGATGACATACCCTTATGAGGCGGGCCACGTAGAAGGCTTTCTGTACCATGGAAGCAACATAGTGATCAAAACTCAGGTTGCTATCAACCAGGGTGCCCAAATCCCTCAAGACTGAGTGCTTAGGACTTCGTTATTAATGTGATAATTTGAGGGGATGTCACTCTCCCCAAAGGGGAGGTTTCATAACACAGACATCACCTTTATACTCTTTTGCATGTAAATACTGAGGCATAAAGAACAGATGTGTGCTGCTGGAAGAACCACTGACTGGCAATGAGGAAGTCATCATAGTGGACATCAGTGTAAGAATTTGTATCTTTGAGAAGCATTACAGCTTAGTCATCTGTGACAGTTTAATTTGCTGTTCAGTTGTGTGATATTTAATTTACATTGTTTGTTTATCTTTTTTTCTAGGAACAGGCTGCTGTATTGTCGGAAAAGGTAGTGATCGCCAGCATGGAGTATGCCGATGGAGAGGCAGGAAGAGATAATGCAGCGCAACATGACTAAACACTTGGAATGAGCAATGGATATTCCCTCTGCTACTATAAATGGAAAAAACATTGTTAGTAAAACTATGGAAAATAAAGCATCTGACAGCACATTGTCAAATGTACGAAAGAGAGGCCACAGGAGATCATGGAATCTGGGTAGTCAAACTAAGGTGTCACATGCTATGACAAGTGTGGCAACACAGACTTTGGCTTTAAAACCTTCTGTACATGACGCCGAATGTATGGCCTCAACATGGATGGATGCTAATACACAGTTCCCAGAAACTGGTGTGTCACTAGCACAAGTTCTTAAGGACCACACTTATGTCAAGAGAGGTAACCCACACATTGAAATGAGCAGTTGTACTGACATCTCTGCGATGGAGCAAGGAGTGCAGGTGGATCTGTTAAATGATAATGAACAAATGACAAATGTGGACCTATTGAATGATGATTTTTTTGGAATTAGAGATGCCTTCTGCCATGGTGTGCTGTAGTATCCCAGTGAAAAGTAAAGAAACCATCAACTGTAGTCTGACAAGTGATGCCTAGACAATGTATGAAGATATAAATGACCACCATGAAGAAGACCCTGACTGGTGTGAGCCATCTACCACCATGTCCGTATCTGACTTTGATGAGACCCTGGAGTATGAAAATGTGGAGCAGCAGATGGTGTTGCAAGTTGGCAATGGAAATTTATTGTGTTTGAAGACTGCCTGGATCAACTGCTGAGAAGAATGACATGTCCTGACCGTAAAGCACCAGCATGTCATGACTATGAGAAAAGACATGTTGGATCCATGTTTGCCACCAAACTAATGTGTCTGAATGGACATGAAATTGTAAGTTGGCAAAGCCAACCAGTCCTGGGTAGAATGCCTGTGGGAAATCTTTTGAATGCAGCAACTGTACTATTTAGTATAAGTACATATGCACATATAGCGAGGTTTTGTGCATATGTGGGTCTGGAGTTCATTAGCCAGACAACATTTTATGACCTACAGCAGGAGTACTTATTTCCAGTGGTTCAACAAAGGTGGGGTACACATCAGCAAGAACTACTACAAAACATTCAAGGTAAAACAGTGAGATTATCAGGTGATGGCCGATGCGACAGCCTGGATTATTCAGCAAAGTACTGCAGTTACAGTTTGATGGATATGGACTCAGGCTATCTCCTGGATTTCTCGGTAAAGCTACTTGGTGATGGAACTTCTTCAGTAGCTTTGGAAAAAAGGCATTCCTAAACTGTATGTGGAACTTGTGTAGACTCAATGTGAACATAAGTGTAGTAGCAATGGACAGACATCATGGGATTGGAAGTGCAATGAGGACAGAGTACCCTGAAGTTGACCATCAGTTTGACCTGTGGCATGTGTCAAAAAGTATTACCAAGAATTTTGTAACAGTTGCCAAAAAAAAGGACATGGAGCAGTTAATGCCATGGTGCCATAGTATTTCAGACTACTTGTGGTGGTGTTCTGAAACATGTGATGGAGATGTGCCGCTACTGCTGGAAAAGTGGAAGTCTCTCATCCATCACATAACAGAAAGGCACACCTGGAACTGGGGAGAGAAATTCCGTGCCTGTGAGCATGAGATTCCATTGCCAGACCAGGAAACAAAACATTGGTTGGAAGTTGGTGATGCTCCGCACACTGCACTGGTGAAGATTGTGAGCAACACAACACTGGTGAATAATCTGAAACACAACACAGTTCTGCCACGCAGGCAGCTTGGAAGTGTTTCATGCTCTGCTGTGCAAGTATTGCCCCAAATTTGAGCATTTTTCAAACAGTGGAATGAAAGTACGCACAATGTTAGCCATTTTTGATCATAACGCCAATGTGAATAGTCAGCAAGCAGTAGTGTATAACCCGAAGAGTAACTGCACAAAAAAGGGAGATTTGCATTACCGGATCATGTATCTTAAGGCAAAACAGGAATGGGTTGCAAAGCCAATTTTTGAAGACAAAATATATCTACATCTTTGATATGATTGTGGATGTCCTCTTGATGAAGAGTGGCAACATTTCTGTGCCAAGCTTTCAGGTAACATCTGTACAAAAAATATAGCCACGTGTGAGAGACCAGATAAAGCGGAAGTAATTGCCAGGCATATATCACGATTTGGTAAGTCACAGAATGCTTGATTACTGTTGCATGTAGTCAACATGATAGAAGTATGAGTGAGAGTAATTCTGCACCAGGCATACATATTTGATCTGCAGTGATGTGTCAATTGTGTTCTAGCCCATTGCAAATAACATAAATTGCTCTTGCCTACAATCAACTGCAGAACAATTTTTAGAAGTACATTTGTTGATGACAGCTGTGAAGACTACTAAGCTAAATTCGGACATACAGCAGTACTGATTAATGTCTAATCCAAGACAGAAGGATTAAATCAGAGAAAAGTAACAAATGGGAGTTGCTAGTGCATGTTACCATTGCTTACAAATGAAAATAGGAATTGTGAGAAGTCTGAAATTGATGGTGTTTGCATAAGACTAGAGTTGAAAGTGGAATCTACAGTTACGGTGTAGCTGATGAAGAAATTGTTAATGTTCAGCTGGATAGTTCTGACAAGGAGAAGGAGGTTTCTGACACTGAGGTAGCTGTTTCATTTATGGTCTTGGTTTGTGAGTGTGATTACAGTGTTGTATGGATCAGTATGTAACATAAAGGTGCTGGATAGTTATAGAGTGTCAACATCACTGTTATTGATGGGCCTGAAGGAACACACACGTTGAGGAGCATCAAGTTCCACAACCAATCTCTATGTTTGTACAGGATGTACAAAACAGCACAATGTCTGATAGGTAATGACTGTTTGGATACGATTTCAAGTTTGCAAGGTAGAGCATGGTGATATTTAGTGTCTGTGTTTCTTTTTTTGTTGTATTAAACATTACTTAACTCTTTTGTACAAAACAGAATATGGATGGATGTCAGTAGTAAGGATAGTAGCATTGCTTCCTGTCTCAGTTATGTAAATGTTAGGAAGATAGACTAATAATCGCTTAATGTTAGTAATGGAATGATTACAATGCAATTCGCAGAGCGATGAGATTTACCGCTGAGGGCTGCTTGTAAGTGAGGATGTGAGACAAGATTACATGCTTTTATCGTGATCAATTCTTGTTTAGTAGGAGATTCTGACAGCTCCTAAGGATGGTCAATGCTTAGGGCCAAACACTTAAGGTCCCTTCTGTGTACTATACATATAATAGCTATGGAAACCATGAAAATGCTTGTAAACTCAGTGGATTAGGAACTACCATCAGTTTTTGAATCATTACTGATTGCAAATGGCAAACTAAAAACGAGGTGGAAAAGTTGAGTTAAGGGTCAGTATGAGCAGTGAAGAAAAAAATGTGCACATTTTAGATTACCTTTGGAGTCAAAGAATGAACTAATTGCACACTCTTGAAATGAAGTACAATACAGCAACAAATGTCAACTATTATGGTAAGTGCATAACCTTAATTTCTTCTGAGTGTGAGTGTGAGTGTGAGTGTGAGTGTGAGTGTGAGTGTGTGTGTGTGTGTATAGTTAGACGCCAATAGGCAAATGTGAAATTAGTTGACACTGCAATTCTGTTGAAGAGCACCTTATTTATGCATATATTTTTATATGCATGACAACAGACTCTTTGGCATGTCAATTACTCAGCTATGATTAGCCTTCTATCATTCTTTTGCTATAAGTCACCAATTATTTTGCTTGCTGAGTATCTGTGTATGTGCATAATTGGATATTCATGCATGGTGTACATGGCATATCGGAGAATTGGTAAGCACAGTTGAAATGAACACTCGGTGCTTCACTGTAAGCAGAAAAGTTGTGTGCAAGCACTTCGCTTCCCATACTAGGACAGAAGTAGATGATGTGAGGATGTCAGTTGGTAGGATCCAGAGCAGACATTGCAGCAATGTTATTTAGAAACTGCGGGCGATGAAGCAGGACTAAGCAGTACATGGTTTGTGTACAAGTAAGTATCGCTTCCGGGCCTTGAAATAGAAAGCCATTTTGTAGATGCAGCTTAAGCGAGAGCAGGGGGTACGGGAAGTTGGTCCACCACTGGTACTGTGGCTTAGTTCCAATCATGGATATGGACTTGATGACTATATAGAAGTTGCTTTGCTAGCAGTACACTTAAACTACTGTATTCCAGATGAATGTCAATTGCTTCCTGTTTTTACAAACTGGAAAAAGTGTATATGTGTCAACATGTATAAATGTATGCCTGTATGATGTCTGTGGTGCAACGGAAAATGATGGAGCAAAGATGGACTGACACCAGATTTGCTGCAGTCCTGTTGGGATAGTTGTGTCAGTGCAGCAGGCTTGCAGCCATTAATGAGGGAATATGTTATGGGTTCTAATCAACACTAGAATAGACACGCCAGTTGACATGGGAGCAGTGCTTTGTGGAAAGGTGAGTAAAGGACAACTGAGTGCTCCACTGCTTGTGGGTGTGCTCATTCCATTATGTACACAGGGTGTCCGTGTTCTAACAGAGAACAAGAGGTGAAAATGCTGCATGTGTATATGTGCAAGCATGTATGTTAGTGCATGTTTGTGCAAGCATTTCTTCAGGCATGTCTGTTTTTTGGTGTAACATAGAAAGATGGATCAAAGGTGGACTTGATACTTCCTGTTCTGGAGAGAGGTGTGTGCATGTCTGTGTGACTGCAAGAACTGGAGTAGATTTATATATATATGTGTGTGTGTGTGTGTATGTGTGTGTGTGTGTGTGTGTGTGTGTGTGTGTGTGTGTGTGTGTGTGTGTGTGTGTGTGTGTGAGAGTGCATATGTGCAGTCATGTAAGGTGCATGGTGTGACAGAGAAATGTGGATCAAAGCTGGAGTGGAAGCTTATTGTTCTGCATAGAGGTGTGCAAGGTTGTGTGACTGCAGGAATCTGAGTTCATATATGTTGAAGAATGTGTGCATGTATGAGTGTCAGTGCATTTTATAAAGAAAGTTGAGTCTGGCTGCATCTGTGTCTAGTTATGTGTGTATGTGTGTGTGCATCTGCGTGTGTGTGTGTGTGTGTGTGTGTGTGTGTGTGTGTGTGTGTGTGTGTGTGTATGTGTTTGCACTCCTGGATGATGTATGTGGTGTGTCAGAGAACTGTGGAGCAAAGCTGAACTGACACCTCCTTGTTGACCTATGGGGAGAGCTGTGTCAATGCAGTGGGCTTGCATCAATTACTGAGGTGATGTTACGAGATGACAATGCCAGTGCCTTAGACAAACCCCTTGGAATTGAAGAAGTGTTTTGTGGAGAGGTGGGTAATGCAAAGCACTTCAGTGGTACATTGCTTGTATGTGCGTGTGTGTCGATCTCGTAAGAGAAGGGTGTACATGGAGTAACATAGAACATGTGATGAAAATGGTCTGGGGTGTGTGTGTGTGTGTGTGTGTGTGTGTGTGTGTGTGTGTGTGTGTGTGTGTGTGTGTGTGTGTGTGTGTGTTTACTCAAGTATGCAGACATGGTGTCACATAAAGCAAGTGCTGAAGGTGATGTGTGCTTGTGAGCATGAGTGTAGGTCTCAGAATACATGTGTATGTGTGTGAACTAATGTGTGGAGGCATGCATGGTATTACAGTGAATCATGGATTATAGCTGATCTGGCGTACAGATGTGTGCGTGTGTGTGTGTCTGCAAGCATTCCTGTATGACGTCTGTGGTGTAAAGGAGTGTGGAGCACAGATGGACTGACACATCCCTGCTGCCCTGCTTTGGGGAGAGCCATCTCAAGGGCAGTGGGCTGGATACAATTAGTGTGTGTGGGGGTTATGAATTGACATTGTGAGTAGCTCAGTCAGTCCTGTGGAAGTATGATCTGTAAGGTGTAACTGAGAACAGTGGAGGAAAGGCAGACGGACAACACCTTGCTGACCAGTTGTGAGGAGTCCATCACTAGCATCTATCTCTCATATTGGTTGACCAAGGCCTGACAGCATTGTTTGTAAAGAGGTTGGTACAGCTGCTGGCACTGTTGCAACATATGGGTTTCATTAACTCAGTAAATGCATGAATGGATTGAGGGTGGTGTGACTGGAGACAGGAGGGTAATAGTGTTTTGGGTCAAACCAGCATACCTCACAAGTGTACCTAATTTGGCCTTACACCTTTACTCTGACATGGTGGAATCAAAATTGATTCTTGAATAAGGTTTTGGATTGTCTTGAACAAACAATGAAAATTCTTGCAATGTACGAATAATTATCATGCAATGGATGCCACTTCATACACTCTGTGTGATCTGAACCAAAGGAGTAGTACTGCTACTTAGAAAAGCTTTATAACTTTGAAGCTTTCTCAACGTGTTGAGTTTGTTGCTGGAAGGGTAAGAGATATGCCTGAAAGAATACAACTAAAACAAAAAGGTTGCACAAAGCTATTGTAACAAAAAGTAGTGGCTGACATAAGAGCCTAGGGAGGCTACTGTTAAGAAAAAATATTCATTTGTTAGGTAAAGTTTGGCACTGTAGTTAATGTTATGCTATATAATAGTAATTATGCAAAAATAAGTATGTGGCCAGCCAGTAAGCACTTCACACACTCCAAAGCAGATATTTCACTGTGTCCATTTTTGAAAATTGATATAGTGGACAAAAAAGTTGAATTCAGATTAGTGTTTTTTTTTTCTCCCAGTTTGCCTGAAATAGTGTAAGTCAACAGCAAGGAGGAAAGAGTCATTAGGGAACAGTTTTAGTGGCACACCAGGCTTTCATTTGTTCGATGTCTTTTGTCATGCAGGGTTGCTAATTAGCTGAACCTAGCTTAGCTGGAAATCTGAGACTCTGGCTCATAGAAGGAGTGGAGATGGGAGGAGTAACTTGGTCAGGAACTGACAGTAACTAAATTGCTCTTTGCAAAAAGTCTTTTTTATCTCAGTAATTAGTCGACACTTTTCCTAGCTTCTTTCAGAAAATGTGTAGTGCATCAGTACGAACAACATTTGTAAAATTCAGTGCAGGACAGTCAATGACTCTTGATCTACTGACTGTTAAACATGGGAATATTTTTCAGGTTTTCCATTCTAAGTGAATGGAGGCCTGATCTGACAATAAAAGGTAGGGCTAATTGTTCTCACAATCAGGGCTGTCAGACTGCATTTTGGGACAGATTTAGCCTTTCAAGGGAAAATACTCTCATCAGGATGTCTGCCCCCATGAGGGCAGACAGGAGAACAAAAAAAATAAATTTAAGAATGAATACTTTTTTGGATTAAAGCAACTTTGGGAGGTGCAGAAAATCATGACTAGATAAAAAAATATATGTTTTTTCATCATTTACCCATAGTGGTCCTTTAATAACGGTACTTAAAAAAAAAAAAAAAAAGGTGCAACTATTAAAATTCCAATGTAATAGGTACTGATCAAAACCTGTTGCTGCCTCACATTCAAGTACATGTCCACAAAAGCCGTACAACTATCTTAAGCAATGGTATGTGTGAGACAACAGGTTAGCCAGCTGCATTGTCTAGTATAGTGCTGTAAAATTATTCATGTTAGCAGCTTCTCATGAGTACTGGCATTTAATGTTCATTTGAAATAACGTTGTCACTGACTGGGTACAGTGGAATAAAACAGGCGAACAGTAAAAAAAAATGTATCTTGAACAACACGCAGAAGCAAGACACGTGTTTGTGTACTTCACATTTAGACAGTATATAAAAGGAAAAGCAATGAAAATGTTTCTGTTCTTTATACTTATGATTTCAGTTATTGTCATAATTTAAGAATGTTTCTGATAGAAAGTTACAGTTTAACACATTTTATAATTAAACAACGATCCACAACTGTGCATAGGTATATCAGGATTTACCCATGGTTGGTGTTCATAGGTAGGTACTAAGCTATCGGCCCAAGGGCCTACGTAAGCCTAGCCAACAAGGTTCCCTGGCTTATGCCACCCAAGAACGTTATTTTCATGTGCCACTGTCGAGCAGAGATTACAGAAGTGATCCTTGGGGTGTATTTCCTATTTCCCATCCACTCATCAAGATTTTACTTGAAGAGTGCTAATGAAGAACTTTGCTTGGCATAAATAGGTAGCTTGTTCCAGAGTATGGGAAGTCTTTGGGACAGGAATCTATCCCTCCAGCATGTCCTGTTTATTGTGGTGACAAGGTTTAGGTCCCTAGAGCCTGTAGCTCGGAAGGATTGGGATTTCTTTAGGTGTAGCATGTCCAACAGCTCTGGGTTTGACATAGCTTTATATGTTAGACAGAGATAACCTCGGAGTAGGTGATATGCTACGGAGTAAAGCTGGAGTTTTTTGAGGTGGTCAGTATAGGGCATATGTTTGAGGCCAGTAATCCTCTTTGTGATGTACTTCTGTGGCCTTTCCAGCTGCTGCAGATGTCTTGTGAGGTACATCCCAAAAGGGGCGTTGTACTGTATAATGGGTCTAATGAGTGTCGAGTAGAGGGGAACAATGACCTCTTTTTTCCTGGATGAGAACCCTTTTATGATGAGGTATGCCACATAGAAGGACTTCCTGACTACTGTGGCGATGTGACTATCAAAGGAGAGACTACTGTCCACCTGGGTTCCAAGGTCTCTTGTCACGCATTCGGTGTTAAGTAGATTGCTGCCTATGTGTGATTTGATCACGAGTCTGAAGCCTCAGTGACTAAACAAAGCCAACTGTGGGTAAACACTGATAAACACACAAAGAGTCATGGATTATTCCTATTATATAATTAAAATATTTAAGAAAGAAATTCCATACATATCTTAAAAATGCATTTATATAAGAACAATTGTGCCTTCTTCCATGTTGTTTTGACTCTACTTGTAGCGCATGCTTATGGGACTTAATGTTTTCACACTTGTATGGTACATCACTGTAGGAGAAGCGAAAGAGAAAAAAAAATCTCCATTGCTTCTTGTTTGTTTTTTTTCAGATGGTGAAAAATAGATATTTACAGGGACAGCACAAAAATATGAGGAAAATCCGGTATGTTTCTGTTTTAGTTCTGCAGAACATACCTGATTTTTCTCATATTTTGTTGTGTCTTCCATAGCATATGCAATAGAAATCTCTGGGCACTCAATGGTACTTCAGCGGCCAGACTTTTTCTTTTGGTATTTGCTCAGTTTACAGTGGGCGCAGCACTTGAGCTGTCCATTTAGCATGCTCATTTTTGAGTAGCAATGAGCTGTTACTGTATAATATTCAGTGTGCTATAGCTGAATATAGTGTGTCAGTGAGTAAGTCAGTGGATGCCCTTTTGTTCCATTCTGTTGACCCTTAGCTAACAGAATTTCATGCTAATTTTATCATAGTAACAGGCTGGCCATGATCTTTCTGAAAGTTCCTTCTCATAAGTGGTTTACATCTGCCTTTTTAGAGGAATTAATTCCAGTGTGGCTCTACTCAACAGAGTCACTGGGAACTAAGGTTGGGTGGCACGATGCCAGGGTAATCTTATGGGCTAGGCTTGTAAAGGCTCCAGGGCCATTAGCCTAGTACACACCTGTGAACCAATCAACTAAATGCTCATTTATATTGATAGTTATGCTTTTGATAGAGAGAAATTAATATAAGCAGTAATTTATGATCCGTCTTGGCTGAGGCCCTTTTATCCAGGCAATGCATTTTCTTGCAGCCTTTTATTCCTTTAATTCTTGAAATATTTCCAGCCACCATTGACATTTATATGACATTCTAGTACTACAGCAGATATGAAGTGGGAGAAAGTCTGATAATTAAAAAACTTGTCCATTTCAAGCACCTTATTTCAGCTAAACATTTTAACTTTATCCAAGGAGATGTACAGAAATTAGATTGCACAATAGGTTGTACAGAAGAGTCAGAGTACATTTGTGGAAGTAAGTGAAGAAAAGCTCAGTAACTTCAATAAAAACAAAACCTGAGGCTGACCTTGATGCAGATCATAAACTACATGTATGCAAAATCAAGCTAAAGTTGAAGAAGAATAAGCCAGCTAGGAACTTAATAAAGTATGGTTTTAAAAGTGTACCACAGGAGTTCAAAGACTCCAAAATCGACAGTGTACAAGAGTTAAGGGAAGATGTTAAAAATGCTGTGTTTGAAGAAATCAACATCCCTTCAAAAAGTACTCCAACAATACCAGCCTGTCTATTAATTGTTCCACTGATACTTCCCCAAGCTTTCATGTCTGACTGCTAATCTAGAAAAATCACTGACCTGGAACCTAGGGTTCCTTATCAGTGGCTGCCTTACAACAAGTTTTGGATCAGTCCTAATCTGTTTTTTTAAGCATCTTTATTAGCATCACGCATTGCATAGTGACATCAGGACATGTTCAATTTTAAAAGAGAAAGCAAACCATTACAACATACCTTTTATATATGCAGAATCCTTTACAATTGCACTCTCTGAGCACCTACAAGGATGCATGGATCGTGCCATCCCTAGCAAGACCAAGACTCTCTCCCCTAAGAGAAGGAAACCAGTCTGGTGGACCCCTGCCATAAACAGGTTATACAAGAAAGGGAGGAAACTAGTTCAGAAAAAAAGCAAATCCCAAGAAGGAAAGACATCCCTGATCAGTATCAGTAAGAAACTAAGGTCCCTCATAAAATCATCCAAGGCTAACTTCGAAAGAAAAATAGCCAAGGATTTGAAAGATAACCACAAAGCCTTCTTTAGCTATGTCAAGAATCTAAGTGGCAACTCACAGATATGCTCTGAGCTAGTGCAAAATAGCACAAAATATACTGAACCTACTGATATTGCCAACATCCTGGCAGATAGCTTCAGTGCAAACTTCACCTCCCTTTCACCTTCAAAAGGGCCCACAACAATACCGGAAAAGTGTAGTGTCCCGGAAATCACAGAAGCACAGGTGAAAACAGCCCTTTCAAAAGCCAAAAACACAGCATCAATGGGGCTAGATGGTGTCCCAGGCTGCATCTTGCACGAACTACAGAACGAACTAACCCCCCCCCCCACCTAAACACGCTGTTCAACCTCAGCCTCTCCACAGGCTATGTGCCCATAGAATGGTGCACAGCAACGGTTATTCCGCTCCACAAAGGAGGGGCCACAACTGACCCTGGTAACTATCGCCCCATAAGCCTGACTAGCCTGGTCTGCAAGGCTATGCAGCGCATCATCATGGAACTCATTAACAAAGACATTGGGAACCTCTAAACACTTGACCCGACCCAGTTCGGCTTTGTTAAGGGCAGATCATGCCTACTCACTCAGGTATTATAGAAAAACTCACCAGCCTGAACATAAACCCCTATATCACAAGATGGGTTGCCAACTGGCTTATAGACAGAATTCACACGGTAAGAATAGCAGGCTCCAGGTCCGACTCTAAACCAGTCACAAGTGGTGTCCCGCAAGGCTCGGTCCTGGGACCCCTACTGTTTGGCGTATACTTCTCAGAAGTACAGGCAAACACAGGAGGACTATGGCTAACCAAGTTCGCCAATGACTTCAAACTGGGAGCCATAATTGACTCTCTGGCTGACACGGACAGCCTTCAAAAAGGCCTTTCTGAGACATACACCTGGTGTCAAAGTCATGGCCTCAAGCTAAATTGCCAAAAAATGCATAGTCATCCCATTTGGGAAAAATAAAACACCCACGAATTACCACATAGGCGGCAGACCCCATAATACAGAAGAAGTAATACGAGATGTGGGGACCCAGGTAGATAGTAATCTCTCCTTTGACAATCATATTTCCAAAGTAATTAGGAAATCCTTCTATGTGGCCCGTCTAATTACTAAAGGGTTCGCATCTAGAAATAAAGAGGTTATAGTGCACCTCTACTCATCACTCATCAGACCCATCATAGAGTACAATGCCCCATTTGGGATGTAGCTCACAAGACACATCCAACAGCTGGAAAGACCACAAAAGCACCTAGTAAAAGTAGTTATTAAACAGGGGACACTGTTCATAGTAGTCCGTTCAGACAATTTGTTGTGAACGTACTTGTTGGTTTTGACTGACAGTGTGAACGGTGGTGTATTGATAGTGAGGAATTAATAGAATATAATATAAACAAAGTTATTGTTTTGGATCATTGACTATATATGTGAACAACAGTTTCTTTTTAGGTAAAGTATATATTAAGTTTTAAATCTCAAACAAGTTCAGCGTCCCAACCCAGAGAACAGTGTTCCTGCTGAATGTAAAACAAAAATAAGCTTTATACAAGATTGCAGGAGCACTACACAGCGGCTTGATACTTCCAATACGAAAAAATCCTCAGTAAATCAACCATTCAAAGAACAATAACTCCAAATAACTTAGGAACGTTCTTTATTGCACATTCAGTGAGCGCTTTCACCCATAAGGGCTTCTTCAGACTGTACAAAGTGAAACGTAAGGCACAGCCTTAAATACTTAAAACTAATTAAACAATCCACGCTCAATTTAAAATTTAAACAGAGAGGTAGCAATTCATAAAAAGTCATTAAATTGCAATTCATTTATAAAAGCTTATAAAAATACTTCTATCACACAAAACATGTTTCTAAATAAAACACTTATATGACCAGAAACTCATAAATGTTAATATATCTTTCCATAACCTCTATTGAGGTTTACTTTATTAAAGTTTACTTTATTAAAACTTCAGCACGCATTGCTATCAATTGCATTGGCGGTGAACAACCACTTGATGGCAGCATTACTATGGTTATAACAAGCATATTTCATGCATAGATTTTCCTACATGTATCTTCATAGGAAGTGATGTTAAACAGTTTCAGGTCATTCATATTCAAAAAAATTTTTCATTCACTCATCCAAATATAAATATATTCATGACAAAAGCATAACTTTTAAAAAGATCCGAATTAATAAACAATTCATATGCAAGAGCTCATGATGTGTGCGATGCACATTAATCATACTGCCACTACTAAAACATAAAACTCTATACTACCAAAAGCTACAATATTCATATTTGTATATTAAGTAAGAAACTTATATAAAACTAAACATGAAATAGTCATATAGATATGCACTCTTGGTATAGTTTAATTACCATAGATGGGCAACTTCATATTATTTCAAATTCAAGTCACTAAAAAATTATTTTAAAACTATATTCTTATAATCTATACTTGTGATATCTCTAAAAAACTTTCCTTAATCCCCTCTTCTTAAGAAATGGATAGATGTTGATTTTATCATTTAGACCTGGGGGATGATCTGCTTTGCAACGAATAATCCATCTAGTTTCGTATTCAAGAGTGGTGGTTTCTATATCCCCTCCTCTTAAAGTGCGTATAACATTTTGTATGACACAGAACTTGAATGTATGATGCCTTCCTTTCTTATTAACATGTCTGGCCAGGGCATTCCTAACATCACCTGTCCTTATTCCATAATTGTGTTCCCTTATTCTCTCTCTTAGCTCTCTGTTAGTTTTCCCTATGTAGAAAGCCGTACAGGCTTCACATTGAGCTAAGTATACTACATTTTCAGTCCTGCAGGAGGTACCAGTATAGAATGTGAAAATGTGTCCTGTGGTGGGTAACTTGAATTGTGTATCAGTGTTAATATATTCACATTGATTACAATTATAGCAGGGACTAGTGTTCGTGAGGTGTGTTGGATGGTTATTCATGAACTTATGACATAATGTCCTTTTCAAGTTATTTTTGTTTTTGTAGCTAAATCTAGGTTGATCACCTACTAGGCTACCAACGTCCTCATCTATTTTTAGTAAGTGCCAATGTCTGGTTAGTATGTTCCTGACATCTCCAATATCTTTCGTATAATACATAGAAATACTAACAGTTGGATTTTTAGCATCTTGAGTGTTATCTTCTTCATCCATTGTGTCAAAAATATTTGAAAAATATGGACGTGCTCTTGTCTCTCTTAGTTTATAGACCTCATCGATTGTTTTGTTGATGTCAATTGCTTTATAGGACCTCTCTAATAATCTATCCTTGAGTCCTGCTACTTCTTCTGAGAAGCCTGACTCAGTAGGGTTAAGCCTGGATGCTCTCATTACTTGTCCTTTAATAATATTGTCGAAAATGTGCTTAGGGTGCATACTACTCCCATGTAAGATGGAATTCCTAAAGCACTTTTTCCTGTGTATTGATGTATTAATGAGGCCATTACTTAACTTAATTATATTTACATCTAAAAAAGATATGTTTTCCATAGAATATGACATAGTAAACTTTAGAAAGTACGTCATACTGTTGACTTCTTTCTCAAACTCTAACAGATTATTAAGTGTTCCTTTCCATACCAGGAAAAGGTCGTCTACAAATCTCTTGTAGAAGACGACATTATTCTTAAAAGATGGGAGATGAAACAACTCTTCATTCTCCCATTCAGCCATTACTATGTTGGCGTAGCTATTGGCACATGATGTGCCCATAGCTACGCCATCATTCTGTATGTACAATGCTTCATTAAAGATAAAAACATTATTTTCTAGTATAATTTCCAGGAACATGGTTAGTAATTCTATAAATTGATTATCCATGTCTGTGTATTTTTTATATATTAAGTTTGACCAAGACAATTGACTCTTTGTTTGATAATAAGTTACATTGTTTGCAAACGACTGAGTAATTTTATTGTTTACATTGCGGTGAATATTCTGAAATTCTGAAATATTGTATCTAAAAGGAGGATTTTATTTACAACAAGCTAAGTGAAATATTAATAGTTGAAGTACTTGCATGGTGGACATTGAACCCAAATATATTTACAACTTGATTTTTCAGAAGTATGTAGTGACAGCTATAAACAGCTGAGAACGTGGATTGAGTGTATAGCGGTGAACAGTAAGATGTTTTATCCTAACTTAATAATGCACTAAGACGATTTATTGGTGATGTTTGTATTAAGTTTTGATTTTTAGAAATATGACATGGGAGTCGTAACAAACTGATTATTTCCATATCGTGGCGAACATTGGGATGTATGTGTTAAGGGAAGACATTGCTACCAATATTCTAGGTGAAATAACAGTTGAGACTTGCTGTTAATTATTAAATGACATTATACATAGCACTGCTGACCTAGTAGGAAAGGTTTAAGAATATGGTGGGAACAATACTATTTATTTTTAAACATTTTACATGCTGTTCATTTGATTTGTGATGACATGAATATAAATGAGTATTGCTTTAAAACTTTTCAAATTGACATTCTAGTACCGGATAGGCCACCGGTATAAGGTGAATGTATTTAAACGGTACTTGAACATTTAATTTTTTTGTCTGAAGAAGTCCGGATAAGATCCGGATGAAAAGCGCTTAACATTAATCTGTTTTTAGACTTTTGTTTCATTCGTGGTTAACTACTAAGTGAAGTACTTGTTAGTACTTTATATACAGTTTACGTAGCATTTTATGTTTTAAATAAAAAAACATTGGTGCACTGCTGCACTTGGAGTCTGGTGCCTTTGTGGAATTTCAGAGGTGATCTCTGCCTGACATACAAAGCCATGTCCAACTCAGAATTGATGGACATGCTCCACCTAAAGAAATCCAAGTCACTGCGAGCCACATGCTCTAGTGAGCTAAACCTTGCCACAACAATAAATAGAACATGCTGGAGGGATAGATTCCTGTCACAGAGACTCCCCATGCTTTGGAACAAAATTCCTAACTACATTAGGCAGAGCCCCTCAATAACACTCTTCAAGAGAAACCTTGACGAGTGGATGGGTAACAGAAAATACACCCCTGGGATCACTTCATTGGCTCTGCTTGACAGTGGCTCAGTTAATTAATCAATGGGGCGGCGAAAGTCGACACACTCTGGCTAGGCTTATAGATACCCTCGGGCAGATAGCCTAGTACCTACCTATGAACATATATATATATATATATATATATATATATATATATGTATTATAGAAAACATGTTTTTGTCTTAATTATTCAATTTAACATTACACAGATTGCTCAGGTCCTGCCATCCCTGAAATATCACTCCTCCTGAACATTATTCTCTATGTATTGTTCTCACAGATTCCATTTATTTCGATGAAGTTTACGCAGTCCTGTTTCTAAAGATTACACCTCCAGTTCTTTTATCTCATTTATCACACTCAGCAATTTTATTACAGTTGGTTTTGCTTTTAATTTCCATGTCATAATATTTGCTTTTTTGGCAGCTAACATCATTAAAGTTAGTAGGACCTCACCTTTGTCCAGCAGTGCATCAGCCCTGATCTTAATCTAAGACTAGCTGAGCCCCTGACACAGCTATCGGAGTCCCATGCAGGCAGACTGGTAGGCCATTAACCCCTCTGTGTAGCAGTGCTCCTAGAGAAATTTGTGTTTTTCTTAATTTCTTACTGTCTCTCTTCTCTCCTCTCTTTCCACTTCCCAGTAATGTGGCACAGAACTTTATTCTATTAAGTCCAGGCCCAATGTGAGAAAACTAGCCATGATGGCACCCTGTGCTGGGATACTTTTGTCTGCCTAAACTTAAGGGTATCCCTAGCCCTTACAACTTCTCTGAATTTCTTGATTCACACCCATACAGAGTGGCAAACCATTTTCTGTACAGCAAGTGAAGTTCCATTCAAATTGGTTGCGAAATTTTGGCTAATGTATTCATATTGACTAATGTATTTAAACTGAGGCCAAAGGCTTTCCTCTTAAATTATGTCAGCAATGCTGACCACAACTCCAAATCTATTATCACTTGCCTAGGGGATCATTGAGATGTTTTGCTCTGTCCTTTGCCACATACTCCTTCTCACAGATCCATAGGTATTTAAGCCCATCTGGTTCCCATGTCTGTGGTCTTACTATTACTGTACCTATAATTAGTAACCCTTGAATACTTGCTACTAATTCATACAGAGTTCATTATATCCACTGGGGAATCCAGAATGAGTAAATGACCTACTGCAAATCATCATTGACAAAGTCCGATGTAGAGTCATCTCCAGCATCAGTCAGTGGTATATTCATGGATAGTGCATCACCTGTGAAGCCACCATAGGTTCATAGGTTGGTACTAGGCTATCGGCCCTAGGGCCTATGCAAGCCTAGCCATAATAATTCCCTGGATATTTCTTCCCACAATATTTACTTCTCTGGACCCCTGTCTAGCAGGACGACTGACATGATCCCTGGGGTGAATTTCCTATCTCCCATCCAATCATCAAGGTTCCTTTTGAAGAGGGCCAATGAGGTGCTCTGCTTGACATGTATGGGCAGTCTATTCCAGAGTATGGGGAGTCCCTGGCTCAGGAACCTATCCCTCCAGCATGTTTTGTTCATTGTGATGACTAGGTTTAGATCCCTGGAGTGTGTGGCTCTGTGGGATTAGGAATGTTCTTCATCTCACATTGCTGCAGTCCTAACACTTGGGTAGTCCGCTGTCCCTCGGTCGGCCCGAATATCAGAGTATAAGGCTGACGTCGGTCAAGGCGCATTTGACTGACATCAGAACGTCAGGGTACAAATGCGCATGACCAACGTCATATCCTCAGTCTTTTTTGCCGCATGGTCCGATGCAGAAGCAGTGTTGCGAGTGCCGTTCGGCGTTCTGAAATTTTTCGAATTCGGAGTTTCAGACTGAAGTCAGAGTTGGTTAAGTACCCCGTTGGGGAATATTTTGGTTTTTTCTTGCCTCAGTGGTTTACCGGATGTCAGAAAAAGTGAATAACTGTATTTCTTGTGGGAAACAGATTCCGCATAGGGACTACCATAATTTGTGTATACCTTGTTTGGGACCTGAGCACGACGTTGTTGGGTGTCGCTTTTGTGCTAGGTTTAATAAACGCACTATAAAGCGAAGATTGGATTGTGCCAGGTTGGTCTTTGGGAAGTGGTGCAATTACAATATGCCGTCGGATGCTCCGGCGCCGGCTTCCTCAAAGAAGCGCAAGGACAAGGCAGTTAAACCTAGGTTAGAGGAGTCGTCCGAACCGGACGCCGGTTCTTTAGAGGTGTCAGGGGAACCGGTGGTTCCGTCAGAGGCCTCTCTGGAGTCCCAGGGAGAAACTTTGATTTTACAGGATGTGGCCTCCCAGGAGACAGGTCAGGCTACAGGGGCTTCTCAGATTACTTTACTCCCCTCCCTTCCTAAGGTGTCTAGGCCCTCTCTTTCTGCTTCCAAGGCTTCTCCTAGAGGCAGGTCTAGTTTAGCTACTGTGGGTGTCGCTCCTAGTTCTTCAGGTTCTGTGCCCAAGAAGCACATGCTTAAAATGGCAGAAGATTTAATTACTTTAATTAGAGGCTCTATGCCCCCTCCTGATAAGAGGCCTAGGATGGAGCCAGTGTTGGGGGATTATGAGCAGGTTTCGGATGTGTCTGAGTCTTCGGCTGAAGACTTGCAGGAGTATTCTCATTATTCTGATTCTGATGTGGATGATTCTACTCCTTCTGCTTCTCCTCCTGAGGATTTTTCTTTTTCAGAGACCCTTCACTCCATGAGAGAGCACTTTAAATGGGAAGGTCAGGACTTCTCTGACTCCAGGAAAAGGCTTAGGGAATTTTTGTTTTTACCCCAGCATAGGCCTTTGGCTATACCTCCTGTTTTGAATGTGGTGGATGATGTGTTTGCAGAGGCGTCCCTTAATCCTGATTCTTTGCCTCCTGCTCCTGTTAAACCAGATAGGTATTACAGGGTGCCTGAAGCTCATAAGTATCTTTTTAAGAGTCCTAGGGCAGACCCTGAAACTGTTAGCCAGGGGCCTAAGGGTGTTAAGGCTTCTGTTGTCAAGAATCCGGTTCCTGCAGATAAAGAGGCCAGGGCCTTGGATAGATGGGGAAAGAAACTTTATACTTCTTCCACTCTAGCCATGAGAGCTTTGAATTGCCAGTTTCACATGTTAAAATATCAAAATTATCTCCTTTCACAGTTGAAATCTAAGGTTGATGCTCTGGCGGAAGGTATTGATTGTAAAGAGTTACAGGATTTAGTGCATGTTTCTGAACAGGTGGGTAAGCATTCTTTGCAATGTGGTTTTGATGCTGTACAGGCCTCCTCTAGGGTGGCTGCCACTGGGTCAGTTCTTCGCAGGCATGCCTGGCTGAGGGATCAAAATTTATCTGACCATGTTAAAACTAGGATTTTGGATGCCCCTTTGCAATCTGATGTCTTGTTTGGTTCTCCTGTTGAGGCAGTTTTAAAGAAAATGGAAGACAAGGCTAAGTCTATGCAGACTGTAAAAGATTTTTTGCAGGTTCAGCCTCCAAAGTTTAGTAGAAATTGGCCTACTAAGGGGTGGACGTATCCTTCTTATGATTCCCAGTCTAGGGGTAGATCTAGACGTGGCAGGGGCAGAGGTCACGGCTCTTTCAGGCCTAGAACTGGAGGTTCTCCTGCACAATCTTCGGGTGAGGGCAGGGGTCAGTCCTTTCGTAAACAGACCCAATGACCTACCTTTTCAGCTGCCAGAACCTTCTTGCCTGGCATCACCTTTGGGAGGAAGGTTGGCACTTTTCAAAGAAAATTGGAGTTTGATTACCCAAGACAGATGGGTGTTGGATATCATACATCACGGTTACAGGTTTTATTTCCATACCTTGCCTCCTTTCAAGGGCATGCCAGACATTCCTCCTCAACAAAGAATAGAGGCTCACAAGCAAATTTCTCTGTTACTCCAAATAGGGGCCATACAGCCGGTTCCTATACCAGAAAGGGGCCTAGGATTTTATTCTCGCCTGTTCCTTGTACCAAAAAAGGGGAACACGTGGAGACCAATTTTGGATTTGTCTATCCTCAACACTTATCTGGACATTCCCAAATTCAAAATGTTGACGTTACAACAACTTTTACCTCTGCTGGGCAAGGATCACTGGATGGTAACTTTGGATCTCAAGGAGGCTTACCTTCATGTTCCTATCAGACTAAGTTGCAGGAAATATCTACGTTTTCGGACTGGGACTTCTCACTATCAGTTCTCTGCATTGCCCTTTGGCTTATCTACTGCGCCCAGAGTATTTACGAAAGTTCTGGCTCCAGTGATAGCTTTCTTCAGGCTAAAAGGAATACAAATCTATCCTTATTTGGACGATTGCCTGATTCTGGCTCAAGGAAAGGAAGAGCTTCTTCGTCATTTGGAATATGTGATAGCAGTGCTAAGATGCCTGGGGTATTCTGTGAACGAAATAAAGTCCAGTCTAGTACCCTCTCAAGACATGTGCTTTCTGGGTGTAAGACTGAATACAGCATCCCAGATGGCCTTTCTAACCCCGGACAAACAAAAGAATCTTTCCCTTTACTTCCATCATCTTTCTCTTCAGTCCGGGCTGACTGCAAGGACAGTCCTTCAAGCCTTAGGGTTCATGGCATCTTGTATTCTGGTGCTTCCCAATGCCAAACTGGATATGAGGAAGTTGCAATGGTATCTCAAAAATGTATGGACACAGCACTGCCAGGATCTGGACACTGTCATTCAAATAATACCTTGCATTCAAAAGGAATTTTTGTGGTGGGCTCAGGAATGTCACCTAAACAAGGGACTCTCTGTGACCCGGCCAGAGGCGAGTCAGATTCTAACAACAGATGCCTCAGACAAAGCTTGGGGAGCTCATCTAAACGGAAAGTGGATACAAGACAAGTGGCCTGTCAGACTACTGCATCTACATATCAATTTGAAGGAGATGTTAGCAGTCCAGTTTGCATTAATAGCTTTCAAGGATTTACTTCTTCCAGGGCAGGTGTTGATTCTAACAGACAACACAACTGTCATGTGGTACATCAACAAGCAAGGGGAACACATTCTTATCCTCTATGCAGGCAAGCAATGATTTTGTGGGAGACTGCTCTCGGTTTACAACTAAGTCTTCAGGCAAGGTTTCTGCCGGGAGCACAGAACTCCTTAGCAGATGTGTTAAGCAGACAAATCATGGATCCCCACGAGTGGAAACTGGATCTTCATGTATTTCAGAAATTGACAGTGTCCTGGGAAACTCCAGACATAGATCTGTTCGCTTCTCCACTAAACCACCAGCTGCCAAAGTTTTGCACAAAGAGGTTTCATCCCACAGCTTGGAAAGTGGATGCTCTTTCTTTCAGTTGGAAAAATCTTCATGTGTATGCCTTTCCACCTCTGCCTCTCCTCCCAAAGGTACTTCTGAAGGTCAGACAGGACAAACCAAGGATGATTTTGATAGCTCCAGATTGGCCTCGACAGCACTGGTACCCATTACTGAGAAGTCTAGTACGAAAGCCTCCATGGCCTTTGCCTTTGATTCCACATCTGTTGTCCCAGGAGGACAGCCATCTGCTCAGTGTCAAACTTCACTCTCTTCACCTAACAGCCTGGCATATTCTGTTTTAAACCATAGAGGGTCTCAACTTCCACAACAAGTTTTGAATGTGATTTTGGAAGCTAGAAGGCCTAGTACAAGGAAAGTGTACGCAGATAAATGGAAGAGATTTTTGTTTTGGAGTGCAGCTAAGGATTTGGATGTTTCTGAGCCTGATTTAAGTGTGGCTCTTCAATATCTTACTGAGTTATTGGACAAAGGTTTGTCCTTCTCTTCTATTAAGATTCATGCTGCAGCAATTTCAGCTCACTATGACTGTGACCCACCATTGTTTTCTCATCCTTTGTTCAAGCAATTTCTTAGAGGGGCAAAGAATATAAGACCCCCACGAAGAGCTCCTACTCCTGCTTGGGATCTCAATTTTGTGTTGGAGAAACTCACTCTACAACCTTTTGAGCCTGCAGCTACTGCTGAGTTGAAATATTTGTCATGGAAGACTGCTTTTTTGTTGGCCATTACCTCTGCAAGAAGGGTTTCTGAATTGCAGGCCCTTATGGCAGTTGAGCCTTTCTTAATTTTTCATAAGGACAGGGTATCTTTACGTACTAATCCTTCCTTTATGCCTAAAGTGGTTTCTAGTGTGGCTTTAAACCAAACTATTCATTTGCCTACCTTTTATGCAAATCCCCAAAATAAAGGGGAAAAGATTTTGCACACTTTAGATGTACACAGGTAGTTGCGATATTATTTGGACAGAACTAAAGGGTTCAGACAATCTCAGCAGTTATTGGTTTCTTTTGCTTTGTGCTCTCAGGGCAAGCCCGTGTCAAAACAAACTATTTCTAAGTGGATTGGATTTTGCATTGCTTTCTGTTATTCCCATCATGGCAAAGAGATTCCGGCTGGGATCAGGCCTCATTCCACTAGGGCTACTGCCACTTCAACAGCTTTTTTGAGGGGGGTGGCAACTAAGGATATTTTGGAGGCTGCCACTTGGAGTTCAGTGCATACCTTTTCTAGGCATTACCACCTTCCACTGTACTCTAGATCCAGGGCTGGTTTTGCCACTGCTGTGTTGCAGGGCATTTTGGCAGCTCCTGCTTCTATATAATGTAGCCATCCTCCCTTACCTCTGCTTTGGGATTCTACCCAAGTGTTAGGACTGCAGCAATGTGAGATGAAGAACATAGTACAGTTTTGTACCTACCATAAATGTAGATGTTCGAAGATCCACATTGCTGCAGTCCAATTTACCCTCCCTCCTTCCCCTCTTTAGTTTGAGGTGGTTGTGTGGGTTGAGTTATCCTTCTGAGGTATATTGTACATATTGTATATATATTGTGTGTATTGTACATATTTTTGGTATTAGGCTGGTTGGTTGTTTAGTTGTTGCTGTTGGGTTTGGACCTTTCTTTTTAGGGTCTTCTGACATCTGGGGCAAGAAAAGACTGAGGATATGACGTCGGTCATGCGCATTTGTACCCTGACGTTCTGATGTCAGTCAAATGCGCCTTGACCGACGTCAGCCTTATACTCTGATATTCGGGCCGACCGAGGGACAGCGGACTAACCAAGTGTTAGGACTGCAGCAATGTGGATCTTCGAACATCTACATTTATGGTAGGTACAAAACTGTACTTTTCTTTAAGTGGAGCATGTCCAACAGCTCAGGGTTTGACATGGCCTTGTATGTTAAGCAGAGATCGCCTCTGAGTAGACGATATGCCACAGAGTATAGCTGGAGTTTTTTTTAGGCGGTCAGCATATGGCATCTGCTTTAGGCCTGTGATTCTTTTAGTGAGGTATTTCTGTGGCCTTTCCAGCTGTTGCAGATGTCTTGTGAGGTACATACCAAATGGGGCATTATACTCTTTAATGGGTCTAATGAGGGGATGAGTACAGTGGGACAATGACCTCCTTTTTTCTGGATGAAAAGCCCTTAGTGATGAGGTGTGCCACATAGAAGGATTTCCTGACTGTTGTGGCGATGTGGTTATCGAAAGTGAGACCACTGTCCACCTGTGTCCCTAAGTCTCTCATCACACTTTTGTTTAGTGTCCTGCCACCTATGTAATAATTCATGGGTACATGTTTTTTTCCAAAGGGGATAACTATACATTTCTCGGAATTAAGCTTGAGCCCATGGCTGTGGCACCAGTTATCTATTTCTGTAAGGCCCTTTTGTAGAATATCCACATCATTTGGGGATTCAATAATGGCTCCCAGTTTGCAGTCATCTGCAAACTTTGTTAGCCAGAGTCCCTTAGTGTTGGCCTGTACTTCAGAGAAGTAGATGCCAAACAAGAGTGGTCCCAGGACTAAACCCTGAGGTACTCCACTTGTCACTTGTCTGGAGCTGGAGCTGGAGTTGGAGTCGGCTACTTTTACAGTCTGGGTTCTGTCAGTAAGCCAGTTGGCAACCCATCGAGTGATGTAGGGATTTATGCCCAGCTTAGTAAGTTTATCTATGATTCCAGAGTGGGGGATGGTGTTGAAGGCCTTGGCGAGGTCCAGATAGGCTGTGTGGACCACCTTACCCTTGTCCACAGCTCTGGAGACTGATTCAAAGAAGTCAATCAGATTCAGAAGACAAGATCAGCCCTTCACAAACCCAAACTGGGTGGGGTCCAGTGTTTGAAGGTTGCCAATGTCTTTGTTTATAAGTTCCATGATAATGCGTTCCACGCCCTTGTAGATCAGGCTTGTCAGACTGATGGGACGGTAGTTCCCGGGATCCAAGGCGGATCCTCCCTTGTGGAGCGGGATAACTGTAGCTGTGCGCCACTCAGTGGGCACAAAGCCTGAGGTGAGGCTATGATTAAACATGACACTTAGGTGAGGTGCCAGTTCATTTTGTAGTTCATGTAGTACACAGCCTGGGATTTCATCTGGTCCCATGGATGCTGTATTCTTAGCTTTGGAGAGTGCGGTTTCTACCTGTGTGGTCGTGATTATCGGAATTTGGCAATCTTTTGGTATTGAGATGGGCCCTTTAGGGGGTGAGAGGGAGATGAAGTTGGCACTAAATCGATCTGCCAGGATATTGGCAATATCCTTGGGATCAGTATATTTAATGCCATTCTGTTGTAACTCAGAGCAGATCTGAGCATTGCCATTTAGATTATTGACATAACTATAGAATGCCTTGTGGTTGTCTTTTGAATCTTTGGCAATTTTATTTTCATAACTAGCTTTTGAGGATTTTATGAGGGATCTCAGCTTCTTACTGAGGCTGGTGAGGGAGTTTTTTGCATCCTGGGAATTTCCTCTTTTTTGCAACAGTTTCTTCCTTCTGTTGTATAGTTTGTTTATAGCAAGGGACCACCAGCTTGGCTTCCTTTTTTTGGAGAGGAGCATCTTGGTTGTATTTGGGATGGCACAATTCATGCACGAGTGGATGTGCTCATACAGTGCCTTAGTGTAGGATTCTGCAGTCGAACTTCCAGATCCCGTCTGCGTGGGTGTTGTGAAGTTTGTCACTTCTGACTTCAGTAGCTTGAAGTTGGCTTTGGAGAAGTTTTTTAAGGAGGTTTCCTTACTGGGGGGTGGGGGTTGGGATGTGGATGTCAAGGGTGATTTGCTTATGGTCAGACCTGACCAATGAGGGGGTGACCACTGGTGTGGAGCATCTATCTCCCATGTTGGTAATGACCAGGTCTAGGATATTGGGACCCTTGGTGGGACAATGGATTAGTTGATCCAGGGCATTGGAATTTATGAATTCCAAGAACCGGTGGGAAAAGGAGTTGGTACCTGAGTAGTTTTCCTAATTAATGGCAGGGTAGTTGAAATCACCCAGTATTAGGGTGTTTGGTTGCATCTTAATATTTTTCAGTATGTTTAGAAAGGTGTAGTGAGAATCTTGGGGCATGGTGGGGGATCTGTAGCAAGCTACAATTTGGATTGCAGTCTTACCTAGTGTTAGTTGCACCTGGAGAATTTCAGATACATTGTGCTGGGCAACTAGCCTGGAGGTGTGGATATCCTTGGTGAATATGGACACTGCTCCACCTTTAGTGTTTCGGTCCTGGTTTTGTGGCCGAAAAGTGTGGTAAGAATTGTAGCTTGGTATTGCCTGGTGCTCTCTGGAGCCTTGAACCAGGTCTCAGTTACTGCACAGATATCGATGTTCTCCATTTTTAGGAGTGCCTCGAGAGAGTGCATTTTGAGATTTAGACTTCTAGCATTGAGTAGCATTACCTTCAGATTTTGCATGCTTGTATCTGTTACGGTGGTGGTTTTATCCTTTGAACCTTGCCTAAAAAAGGCACTATAGGGGTGGCAAGAGCTTTAGCCAGTAACCTGAATCCCAGGGGTGACAGGTGCAGACCATCTCTGGCAAAGCATCGTGGTTTGTCGATCAATGTCTTCCCAGGCAGACAAATACTGGATCCCCTTTGAATGACACTAGAAGCTTAGCCAATTGTTGAAGTCAGTCATTTTGTCCTTATACTGTGGTATCATTCTGGGCGAAGGCAAGATGCTACTCAGGGCTAGGGTCATACCTGCCTGGGTCACATGATCCAAGAGCTCTTCCATGTCTCCTTTCATGTAGCCAGGGAGGTACGTCTCAAGTCATTCACTCCAGCATGGACAAAGACAGAGTCGTATTTGTACTTGTTGTGGAGTGACTTGAGTGCATGCGTTATGTGGCGGATCCTGGCACCCGACAGGCAGCTGACTGTAATTTTCTCCTTGTTCAGCCTGGTGAGAGGGACATCAGTGTGTCTGACTATAGAGTCACCTATGACTAAAGTGTTGGGTACATTGTCTTGCTTTAGGGGCTGTTGTTGGGTGGCACACTGGTGTTGTGAGCTATGTGTCACTTTGGTTGTGACTGGTGTTTGTTTGCATTTCGGCTTCGGAGGTCCTTGTTGCTTGGGCAGGTTAATGTTAAGGGCCTCCGCATATGTGGGTTTAGTGTTGCTATGTGTGGGTGTTGATGGTGTGGGTTTTGAAGGGCTATGAGTTGCTTGAGGTGTAATGCAGGTGGTAACCTTCTCCTCTTGACCGTCTAGCACAATCTTATGAAAATACCCATAATGAGTAAGACCTGTCACCAGTACTTTAATCTCAGTGAATGAATGGTAAATACTACACCTAATGGAAGAGTATAAAAAGATAGGCCTTACCTTGTATAGCTGGTTTTCTAGTTAAAAGCTCTGATTTTACTGCATAATAAAGGAAACTAAATTAAATAGTGCAAGTACAGTACCCATTTACACAGCACCTAGTAACCTAAAACGTCACCAATACACACCTGGGTCATCTCCAAAGGAGATTCTTGGAGCACACTGCAATTCTGCTCCAGTATGCAGCACCCGACTGGGGGATATTGATGATACTAGTCCCCCATACAAAGAGGCAAGGAACTCCTCCATCTCTGATAATGGTGGTTTAAGGTGTTTCCCCTACACCGCACTGCCCAGTCTTCATTCCACCTCCAGTCACCCCTAGCTCCTGTACCAGGAGTGCAGCATGTGCTTTTTCACATCTTGAGTCATGGTGGTGGCTCAGCATCTGAATTGTTAGTAGTCATTGCCCTGACCACCAACAGCACTGACAGCAGTAATCAAATCCCACCAGATTTGGTCACAGTAGTGCTTATCAGATTTATTACGATTGATCATCTGTTGACCATTGAGTCATAGGGTCTGCCACATGACCTTATTCTCTGCATGGGACAACTTGCCTTTACAAGGCTTTCATATTCCAGGCATATTGCTTTTTAAGAAAATATTAACTTATGTGAGGGTATAGATGTCAGTATATTACTTACACACAAATGTATACAGTCTTCTGTCCTCTTTGCTGCTGATAGGTGCCCATATTTTATGCATTGCACGTGGCATGTTTTTGACTGCATGGGATTGTATCCATAGGCACCTATTGTAAATACGGATGCAGACCATAGGCATTGAACGGAATATAACCTGTATAAGAACAGACTGCCTGAAAGCGTAGTGCAGGTACCTCACACAGTTTATTATTTCTTTATTTATTTGACATTTGACAGTTGCAGACAGCTTAATTTTTCAGCTGCATATTGTGTCACATGGCCACTCAAATGTATTCTGTTTCCCATCTTACACGGATGTCACTACACAGATCGGCAACATTGTGCAGTTTGTATGGGTAGTATATAGCAGTCTGTAATATAGTTTGTGACAATCAGTCATTCTACATATATAAAGCCTTAGCAGTTGTCTCTGTCAATGTTTATGCACACGAGATACACTGTGCTGCTGCTCTACTATCCACTCTGGTCTCCCTTATTATCCTATCTTTAATGCCTGTGTCTTACTCATGGCAACCATAGTCAATTGCTATGGATGTGAAATCGATGTTCTGTGTCAGTGATGGCATGCTGCTGTTTGAGTTTTATCCAGAGATTGTTGCAGGAGTTTGACACCACTGTTTTTGAAGAGCTTTGGCACTCTATTTTTAGATCAACCTATTTCACACTGTTTACTGAAGTACTCCTTTCTAACTCCCTCTGTTGTCTGCGGTAGTACAGTGCTGTGTACAGTATTTTGAGAGTTCGTTCTCTTTGAGGTCTTTATACGGGGATGGTGTTCTATTATCATACAGCAAAGCTGCTCACCAATGAGATTGTTGAAATCAATTAAGACTCAGTTTAGAGCGGTGATGTTTGTTCAGTTAATATTCCAATAATATATTTGTAAGGCAAAGGCACTTTGTGACTCTCAGTATATTTTATTTAATTTATTGTTTTATTTATAATAGGTAAGGAACAACATATTACATCATTTCCACAACTCCAGAACATTAAAAGCAGTACCTGTGGTTTCCCCTAGACTTTCATAATGACAAGTAAAGAACCTTCCACCACACCTTTGTGCTTGTCTGTTAGGTTGCCCGAATGGGAGCATACAATTTGCTTTTCTTATATATGATTTCATCAAGCTTCAGATGGACTAATTCATAAGACTTCACTGCAGCTTTGATTTTGTAATGCCTTGCAAAGCAGTCATAGATGGTTGTAAATTAGTTTGGCTTGCCCTTGACTAGGTAGCCTTTTGCCTTGCTAGTGGGCTCTGTTTTCTTACTTTAGGCTTATCTCAGTTTACCACCATTGTTATACTCTTTAAGGGAGCTCCTTGGGATAACATTTAATTTGAGTATCCTCCACAGACAAACCAGATCAAAAGCAAAACAGCTTGTCTTTCTTTTGATTGCTTACTTGATGTTAAGGCAAAAAGGGTGCTCTGAGAAGATCAGAACCAAGTTTCTGATTGTTTTCTGAGACACTGCTAGGAGATAAGCCTTCCCCTCTTAGCTGTGTAATGCATGGATTTCCTGCTCTCTCCACCCACCCAGTCATATAGCTACTTTTGTACCTGTAGACTCAATCCCAAGCACTCCCACCAAACACAGCAACCAACCACCATCTATCTCAGACACCCAGTCTACCCAATTACTGCTGCCTCAACCACCCCATCTATATGTTCATAGGAGATTACTAGGCTAATGGCTCAAGAGCCGTTACAAGCCTATCCAGTTTTACCCAGATTTTACCTAATTTTCTATCCATAGGGGAAAGATAACAAGGATCAGCAAGTGTGTTTCTTGACTACTTTACAGATTGCCTCTGTCCATAAGGGACATGGGTGCCACCCCAGGAGTGAATTTGCGATTTGTTTCATTTCTGTCCATCTGTCTAGATTGCGCTTAAAGATCATCAGGAAAGGTCTCTGCTTCATGTGAACATGAAACCAGTTCCAGAGGAGGGGCAATCTCTGTTACGCATATCTGTCTCTCCAGCATGATTTATTCATGTCAGAGATCAGGTTTAAATCTTTGGAGCTAGTAACCCTCGTGCAATTAGTTTTGCAAATATGCAACACTTCTATCAGGGTTGGGTCAATGAATGCCTTATAGAACAGATACAGATCATCCCTCAGTAATCTGGTAGGAAACTGAATAAAGTGATAGGGCTTTTAATTGGTCCACATATGACATGTTGGTTATACCTTGTATTTTTTTGATGAAAAAGCTCTGTGGATTCTCCAGCTGTTACAAATGCCTGGCGAGGTACATGCCAAAGGGTGCATTGTACTAGATTATTGGTCAGGTGAGGGCCAAATACAGTGGTACTATGACATCCTTAGCTCTGGATACTCTGCCCTTACTTACAAGCTTAACCAGACAGAAGGATTCTGTCACCATTGTGGACACATGGTGGTCAAAGTTCAGATTACTATCTGAGTACCCAGATCTCTCACCACTGGGTCTACTTGGGGTGTGCTGTTAATGTTGTAATTTGCAGGGGTATTTGATTTCTTAAAGGGTATCATTATGCACATTTCATTTGAGGCCATGGCTCTGATACCAGTCATTAGCCTGCACCAGACCTTTTGGTAGTATATCAGCATCATTTGTGGAGTCAGTGATTGCCCCTGTGAAGACTGATAGAGATGGATGAAGGCTGCCAGCCTAGCCAGATAGAATTGTGCAGATAATTCTGTCATTTGTAAATATAAATGTTGAAATACAGGCTTGTTTTCTTAAATGAAAGAATATGCTGTGAAATGTTGAACTTAAAACAATGTGGCAACATTGCCCTCTGCTGTAGAGAAAGCTAGGTCAAGCATTTCTTGTCTCTCCATTGAAGTTAAAATTGTTTCATGTCTGTCCATTTGATGTTAGAATTTGGAGTCGATGAGACTGGAGTGAAGCATCTTGCCTATTGTTTTAACTTAAGGAATAATTACTAGAGTGTACATATGGAATGTCTTTTATGGCTGTAGTTTCCTGCAGCTGCAAGATAACAAGATAATGTAATATCTGTCAGCCTGGGAACCACAAGAAAGTGTAAAAATTATGTAATGGGAATCAGGACTGAAAATAACAATTTAAACAAAGAGAATGAGAAGGCATTAAGCATTTTTGTCTTGAACATCCAACTCACAGCACTGTCTTGCTCATATGTAAGTTATCTTAGACTTGTGTTTTCTTTTAGAAATAGCAAGGAACTAGAAAGATTAGACTAAGTGTTTTTCTGTGATGTCAGAACTGTACTACTGATTTATTTTAAGTATTTATGTACGATCTCTGAACTCTTGACTAGCACTGTGTAGTAGAAAGTATTGTCTTGTGGTTTTAATCATTTATTATTAAATATTTTAAACCGTTTTAACTGTGGCTGTTTTGTGTAGAGATAATTTAAGCTCTTAAGAGTACTTGCATGTCTTTGGTAAAATTGTACAAAGCCACTCTAATAGCTTTAGCCCTGGGCTATACTAGCAATTGGATAATAATATTGCACAGTATTAATTGGATACCCTTTTAAGAGCCTTTGAGTAGCTGATAAGTATTAGTGGGTGGTGGCAAGTGGAACATCCATATAGTCTGGAAGAAAGGGGCACAGCTGGAGAAACTGTGCCAGCCTTCCTCAGGAGTGTCTGTTTGGTTGTGTAAACTCTTATCTCAAAGTACATGTGTGTGTGTGTCAGCTACTTGGGCAGGGACACAAAGCACTGTTTGGACAGAGAGGGTGCTAGAGGTTTTAGCTTGCCCACTAGGCTGAGATCTGGACCTTATAGGTGTGCCAGTGGGGAGTCTTATTGGGGACCTGGAGAGCAAGGGAGTGACCAGCCCCGGACTAACTGTGATCTCTGTGTGCTCTTAAGGGAAATTTCCCTTTACTGTGTGTATTTGTTATCCTTTCCTCAGATATGAGACAGCCTCTCTAGTGTTAGTGGTGACAATTGAGGCTCCTTAATTGCTGGGACAGGGCACAGGTGTCACAGCCCCCATCTTGCAGTCATCAGCAAACTTGGTCAGCCACAGGGCATCTACATTTGCTTTGACATCTGAGAAATATATTCCAAACAGGAAGGGACCCAGCACTGAATCCTGTAGCATTACACTGGTGACTGTCCTCTTGCTGGATGTGCATTTCCCCTACTCTAACAGTATGTGTCCTATCCATGAGCCATTTGGCTATCCATCTGGTGACAGAGAGGTTTATGGCCAAGTTTGTGAATTTGTCTATAATACCTGAGTGTGGTATTTTGTCAAATGTCTTGGCCATGTTAAGGTAGGAAGTATGCACTGTCTTACCCTCATCCATGACCTTGTTGACCTTCTCAGAGAATTCCATGAATTGAGCAGACAGGACCTGCACTTGACAAAGTCACACTGAGTTGGGTCTGAAGTCTGGAGATGTCCTATGTTGTTGTTAATCAGGTCCATGATTATCCATTCCATAGCCTTGCATATGAGGCTATTCAGACTTATGGGTTGGTAGTTTCCTAGTAAGCTGACGGTTCCCCCCTTGTGCCAAGGGATGACTGTTGCTGTCCTCCACTCTACTTGCACAAAGCCTGTCTGGAGACTTTGATTAAACAGAGATCTGAGTGAGTCTGCTAGGTCATGTTTCAAGCTATTTAATAGGCACCCTTGGATTCTGTCAGGGCCCATTGATGCCGCATCTCTTACTGTAGAGAGTAAAGTGATGACCTGTTCTTTTATAACAACAGGCAAAGGACTGGTAGGGGGGTATTTTATGGAGAGTGACTGGAAGTGATGAGGGTGTGAATATGAGCTGGATTTATCAGCCAGCAGGTTTTCTATTTATTTATTCTGTCTGAGTATAGGTACTGCCATTTACAGTCAAGTCAGCACATTGTTGAGTGTTTCCATTAGGATTTCAGATATAACTAAAAATGTTTTGTGGTTATCCTTTGCTTCGGAGGCTATTTTATTTAGGATTTGAAGACTTGACCAGTTCCCAGATTTGCCCATTGAGACTGAGGGATTTTTTTTTTCTCTGTTGTGCTCCCTCCCACTTACGTTTAGACAGGATTTTTTTTCTTTTTGTTGTATAGTCTATTTATGCCAGGGGTCCACCAGGGTGGGTTGTTTTTAAAGCCAGACCTGGGTTTAATTTGTTCAGGTACTACTGTTTCTATGCAGTTGTTTAAGTGGTTGTACAGAGCAATTGTGTTTACTTCTGCACAGGCTTCCATGTTTTCAGAGTTAGGGAGTAACTTTAAAATTGCCTATGCTATCACTTCATATGAAGTAATTTGCTTTGGAAAAATTGTTTAGGGTTTTAGGGTTTGATGTAAGGTATTAACGTTACATTTACATCAAAAAGAGACTGATTTATAATCCAATGAGGACATTATGTTGGGGGGGGTTGCGGTGCTTCCCCATTTTTTTGAGTACTATGTTAAGGATATTTGAGCCCCTAGTGGGAGTGTAGGCCAGCTGTTCCAAATCATTTGCATTGACAAAGTCCGGGAATCTCTGAGTCTGCATTTTAGTGGTCCTGTATGTTTTTCATTTTATGGAGGTGTAGTTAAAATCACCCATGATTAGTGTGTTGGGCTGAATAGTAAGTAATTCTAGTAACTTCAGATATGCAGAATAGTTTTCATGGCTCATGGTTGGGGACCTGTAGCTACCAATGCTATGATGGAGGATTTTGCTTATGGTCAGCTTGACATGGAGCAGCTCAAGTGAGTCATCCGGCTTGACCAGTCTAGAGATGTGATTGCTTTTTATGTTTATGGAAAACCTCGTTCTTTCATTTTTTTTTCCTTTTCAGAGGGTGTTCTGAATGTGTGATAGGCATTGTAGCCTTGAACTGCTGTGGTGCCTTCCACAGCCTTGAACCACGTGTCTGTAGTTGCACAGACATCAGCATTCTCCAGGGCAAGGAAAGCTTCCAGGGAGTCCATTTTCTTTTTAAGACTCCTAGCATTGAGCAGTAGTACCTTCAACTTGGCATTAGAAGAATTTGTTACATTGGTAGGCCTGTTGGTTTGGCACTGCCTAAAAAAAAGGCAATATGGGGGTGGCTAATTCCTTGGCCAGTATTCAAAAGCTTGGCAGCGGCAGGTGCAGACCATCTCTGGCAAAGCAGTGTGGTCTGTCGATCATGTTGGCCAGGGCTGAGAAATACTGGATCACCTCCTAACCCGTAATATACTCTAAGCCCAACCCCCCCCCCCTTATAACTAACACGCTAACTGACACTAATTCATTCTGGGACACTGTCATAGTTTCACACTACCCCAGAATATTACTTGTTTCCTCCACATCATTCCAAAATACACCCTTAACTTTACAGCCCTGTGTTACACTTCCAGTTACATCCTTTATTCCTTCAGCAAAACCCTTAGTAAGCCCACCTACCTACCCACCCAATATTTACTTTCATCCCTTCCCTTCACTATTGTTACAGATTCATATCATAGGCCATGTCCTCCTTTCCTTATATTCCTTTTTTTCTATTATTTCTTCCAACTTACTCGTATCTCTTCATATTGTGTAACATCAATTTATACCCAGCCTAGAGGGCATATAGGCAATATGTCAGTACAGGTCCCCTTCACATGGTCGACATTTCATAAAGTTGAAGACCATATGGTTGACTTTTGAAATGTCGATCATGCGGAACGGGCATCTCTGTACAATGCGAAATGGAAAGATTTCCATCTTCTGCACTGTAGTGCGATCTCGGAGTTGGTATATTTAAGTTCCGGGGGGGTGCAGGAGGGCTTGCTCCCCTGCTAGCAATGTGAAGGTAAGTGATTGTTGTGTTTTTTTTTTTTTTTTTTTATATGGTCAGCATTTCAAAAGTCGATCATATGGTCTTGGCCATATGGTCTTTGACTTTATGAAATGTCGACCATGTAAAGTACACCCGTCACTACACACCTCTCAACCTGTGTTGTAACCAGTCTACCATATTTCTAATTATTCTGGGGCCAAGACTTAAATCAGGCAAAACTGATCAATGCTGTACCCCCAGTTAACAAATTCAATAAATAAATAAATTACTGTTATACTTTCTCAACTGGCAGACAGATAACTTCTCACTACACTCCTCTCGACCTGTGACACAGACAGGTTACTATTATTATGTTTATAACACATTTCTATTATAATTGTAATATCCTACTGTAATTGTTTTCCACTCCTTTCCTGTATAGTAGGTGGGAGATAAACTGTTAATTCTCTGTCTCTTCCAGCTTGTTTGGCAAAATGGAAAACAACCTACTATTCCCTGCTGTAACTTCTACTATCCTTATCCTGTTTTGTATACGTGGCAAATAAACTGTATGCTTACATAACATCTCCATATTATCCCTCTTAAGTTATCCTTCATTTAATATCCAGGGCACACTCTCTGATACACATTACAATGTCTTGCATGAAATTGTCACTCATCCTAAGCCTAAACATCTTACTACACCTAACAGACAACGTTCCCAATTACATCATCCATAATCCTAATATTACATTGTAGTCAGCATTTGAAATGCATGTAGGCATCTCTTCAGTTCTCAGTGACTTTGTCAAGTTCCTTACATATATAACTAGAAGGCAATGCCTCCCACAAAGTTAATGGTTCCACATTCCATGAATCCCACATATTACTTCAAAGTGTCTTTGTAAGACATATGTACCTGGTGCAGACATTCACTTAAATCCAGGTCCTCTCCTTCCTGCTGACCCAACAACCCTACCTAACATTCAGACTGTAAAAAAGGACTTAAAAGTGGATTACAACAGTGCATGTAGTCTTAACAGCAAAAGGTTCATATTGATTCATTATAGAAAAACGTCATATTTTAGCTTTACTGAGGTTGTTGTATAATGAGCCAGAATAGAAGACCCTCATATTGTAGCTATTACTGAAATATGGCATAAAGATGATTTTATCTATCTCCCTGTAAAAGTGATAGTTACACTAGGATAAACAAAACTGTAGACCAGGCAATAGGTATGATGGAGAAGCAATACTATTGAATAAAATCAGATCTCTTATTTACTGTTATTTATTACCTCAGATGACAAGGGTCCCAGCTTGGTACTGTGCCATAGCACTCTAGATGAACATACTGACCTTTACATGTATGTAATGTATATCCTGGCCCTCTTTACAGAAATACAGCAAATGCTATGTAAAGAGTTAACCAACAGCATTCCAAAAATTGCATCATTCTGTGAGACCATGATATAAATGCAGCTGGGCCAGACACTCAAAACCTGAACAGAATGTTAAATAGTTTCAGCTTCAAAAAACTTGTTAAATCGCCCACTAAACCAAATACAGAGTCACTAAAAAACTCTTCATTGGATCTCATCATTACCAGCATGCAACACAGATGTTTAAATATAGACATTTTGCCTAGTAAATAGCTTTAGTAACTGCTGTCCAGTCATCTCTGCTTTGTCTTTCAAGGCAATTAAAGATCCTCTAGAAACCAAAACTTCCTACAACATAAAACATTCCAAACTCATTAGGTGTGTAAACCCCATTGACTGAACCACACTATATTCCCTCTTCCTAATCATTCACTGAAGGTTAAAAGCACGCTACTCCCCATGACTTAACTGAAAACATCTTCTTCTTTCGGCTTTTCCTGGTTAGGGGTGGCCACAGCGGATCACCTGTCCACTCATGACTGGCAGTGGAGTTTTACGGTGTTGAGTTGCCAGCCCGGCGCCCAACCTTCCACAGAAGGCACACAGACACATGCACTCATGCCTAGGGCCAATTTAGAGTGTCCAATCCACCTACAAGCATGTCTTTGGGATGTGGGAGGAAACCGGAGCACCCAGAGGAAACCCACGCGACCACAATAAGGACATGCAGACTCCGCACAGAAGGCACCCCAGCCAAGGATCAAACCTGAGAACCTCTTGCTGTGAGGTGACAACACTAACCGCTGCACAACTGCGGCCGCCCAACCAGATAACTTGACTCTAAGCGTGTTTATTACCTCTGTAAATTGTGTACTCTGACCTGAATTTCTTGCCCTTAGAATGACAACTTCAACTTGCATACATAAAACTCTTACATTCCATATTTGAGTGCTGGCCTAGTGCCAGAAGGCTAGCTAAGAGATAAAAAAAAAAGGACAAAACTGAAAGGCAATCTATCGGTTCACCATCCTTAGATAGAAATATAACTACTCTGTGTTTAACTGGAACTTGGAGCTTTTCTCCCTGGGCCTCCACTGAAAATGGGTATTACCCGGTCGGACTTTCACAGTAAACAAAGACAATTAAATAAATAGCTAACAGGGTTTAAATATAAATGAAAGCCAGTGGAAACACAGTCTTAATTATGTTACACCACGTAAGTGCAGATAATATCAGATACAGGTTACAGCTATGGTTGTATCCTTTACAGCTCCTTCATATGCATGCAATGCAAGTGTGTCAGCAGACTACTGCCAAATTCTCTCTAGTTATTCCCCTGAAATATATAAATTATAGTACATATCAACTGATACAGACTGCTGCAAGTGGCTGGAGACAGGTTTTGTATTAGAACAGTACCTCGCGTTTAGTTCTGTGCAGATGTGGGCATGTCGCTAGTGACTGACTGGGACAATTGGTATGGAAATGCCCGATGACTGACAGGCATGGTAATTCGCATGAGATGTTATGCATATATTCTTGTAAATGCTTTTAATTTTCAGAACAAATATCTAGCTCACAATTACTGTATACCACACCAGCAACTGTGTCCATCCCATACATTTACCAATGACTTTTATTCCATAAGGAAAGATGATGCAGCATCATAACTCTCAGGACAAGTATATTACCAAAAGCTCCAATGTGTCTTTCAGTGTTTAATTTTTAAAGACTACACCTTTCAATATTGAAAGCATAAATAATGAGTACTGCTCAAACCTATAAAGGCCATTAAACACTGCAGTCTAGTAAGCAAACGTACATGAGCTGAATATCTTGCAGCAGTAAACACACAAAACACCGTAGACTGGAAAACATGGACTGAAGAACATGCAGCTGTAATAAACATTGACAAATGGTACAGTTAAAAGCAATTAAAGGCAGTTTAAAGCAGCCTATATTGAACAAGCCAGTTGCATCTTACTAATGATATCAAAGGCAAGCTTAACCAGGAAATAATCACTACTGTTTCTCTTTGCTTTTGCAGGGGGGCAGGTCCCCCTGCACCCCCTCAGCTACTTCAATATACCAACTCCGAGATCACACTACATTGAGGAAGAGGGTACACAAACACTAACCTGCTCTGGTCTTTCTTTACAAATATGTATGTAGAAATGCATGCAGATTTAGTGATTTCTTAAGTGTTGCTATTTTGGGGTTAATAAATTTTTGCTAGCCACAGCGCATGACCTACGAAGCATGTTAAAAGTTAATTGAATGGTGTTTTTTATTCACAAATTTTTCATTCCCTTGAACATACCATTCCTGTGCTCTTGTTGTGCCAACATCAATATTCATTTCATAGGTTCATAGGCAAGTACTAGACTATCGGCCCTGGGGCCTATATTAGCCTAGCCAAAAAGGTTCCCTGGCTTTCGCCACCCAAGAAAATGATTTTCCTGTGCCTCTATCAAGCAGTGATGCAGTAGTGATCCCCAGGGTGAATTTTCTATTTCCCATCCAGTCGTCAAGGATTTTCTTAGAGGGCCAATGAGGAGCATTTTGGCACAGGAATGAATATTCAGCAGATGTAACATCCCGGCAGGAGCTGTCGGCCTGGAGCCGTGGTTAGGGTGGGATTTGTTACTGCACATCCTGTGAGGTACTGTTCTAATACAAAACCCTCTGGCTCAAAGAATCAAACCTCCTACTCAACCCCAAGAAAATTAAGTTAATGCTTTTTACCTCAAAAAGTTACCAAAATCAAAAAAGTAATCTTTTACCACAAATAATATTGTCATTGAAACTGTAACTCATAGTGAAACTCTAGGTGTTATAATAGATGACAATGTCAAATATGACCAGCGTATACTGCACACCATTAAATCTACATAGCAGAGACTAGGCTCCCTTTATAGGATCAATGGATTCCTTACAGATACTGAAAGAAAAACTCTAGCCACCACCTTCTACTTGATGATGCACTTAAATGCCACTCCTGTCCTAACAAACTTAAACAATACTCAATGAAAGAAACTTGCCTACTGCTACAATAAAATAGCCAGATATGCCACCAGTCTCCCTCGTAGGACCCACCATTGTCACAGCTTAAATCAAAGTGTCTGAACTACACAACTACCCAACATATTTGCAACTAACTACAGCACATACAGTGGATATAAAAAGTGTACACACCCCTGTTAAAATGCCAGGTTATTGTGATATAAAAAAATGAGACCACAATAAATCATTCAAAACTTTTCCCACCTTTAATGTGACCTATAACCTGTACAATTCAATTGAAAAACTGGTCAGGGATGCTGCCAAGAGACCTACAGCAACACTGAAGGAGCTGCAGGAATTTCTGGCAAGTACTGGTTGTGTACTACATGTGACAGTCTCCTGTATTCTCCATATGTCTGGGTTATGTGGTAGGGTTGCAAGATGGAAGCCTTTTCTTACACAGAAAAACATCCAGACTGGGCTAAAATTTTCAAAACAATACATCAGGCCTCCCAAAAGCATGTGGAAAAATGTGTTATGGTCTGATGAGAGCAAGGTTGAACTTTTTGGCCACAATTCCAAAAGGTACGGTTGGTGCAAAAACACTTCACATCACCAAAAAACATCATCCCCACAGTGAAGGATTGTGGTGACAGTATCGTGCTTTAGGGTTGCTTTTCTTCAGATGGAACTGGGGCTTTAGTCAAGGTGGAGGGAATTATGAACAGTTCCAAATACCAGTCACGTTTGGCCCAAAACCTTCAGGCCTCTGCTAGAAAGTTGAAGATGAAGAGGAATTTCACCTTTCAACATGACAATGAACCCAAACATACATCCGAAACAAAAGAATGGTTTTACCAGAAGAAAATTAAAGTTTTGGAAAGGCCCAGCCAAAGCCCAGACCTAAATCCAATATGAAATGATAAAACAAAGGGCCTAGGGATGTAAAACCTGGAAAAAGGATCCACTAAATACCCAGCTGCACAAGACACAACTGATTCATAGAGAAACAACTAGAACAGCCACTAACAGCACTAAAACTGGATATCTATGACAAAAGCAACAATCTCTCCCTAGTAACCCAACACAGTTCTGGAAAGAAATCATACAACTACTTGGCTGAACTCCCACTTCCACTAGAAATACTAAAAACCTTACTTTTGCCACCAATAGCTTTACCAGTGGCTATAAACACTTTCTTCTTATATTCATAAAAGATATAGATAGCAGTTTCCCAAAGCTTTCTTCATCTAACCATAGCCCTGTTGATATTAATCATCCTCCTCAACCCTAGTCTGTAGCATCATTCACTGCAACATTACACTTCTCTGCAATGTCAGTAAAAGAAACTAAAACTTTTTCTTAAAACTTGCTGAAGTTCAACAAACTGCACTCTACGTTCCTGAAACTTCCAGAGAAAAACAGTGTTAAACCTTTAATATGCATCTATAAAGTATCCTTAAAATCTTGTCATACTTCCTGTTTTCAATCATTTTGTCATCATACTCCTACCTAAAACTTCTGCTCCTACAGCTATGAAAGAGTAGAACTATTTCTAGTATCTGCCCCATTACAAAAATGTTTGAAAAAATGCTGCATAAATGATTGCTTAAGCTCATAGACAGCTATGGCTTGCTGTTTATGACCAACAGAATGGCGTCTGTAATGTATTCAGTGCTAAAACAGCCCTACTTCCAGCCACTGATACTGTTTATAACAATATTAATGACAACCCCATTACCGCTGCTGTGTTCATTAACATGACTAAGGGGCCTTCATGATGGTTAGTCATAAACTGTTATGCAATGAACCTGACAAGGTAAACATTCAAATCAGTACACTTACATGGTTTACATATTATTTAAAGGACAGATCCTTACAGGTTTATACCAGTAATTCACTCTGTGATTAACAATATGCGTAACACTGGAGTACCGCAAGGATCTGTACTGGGTCCCTGGCTGTTCTCCTTCTTTATTAATGCTCTTGCACTACACTTCCTGAAAATTAAGGTAATCATAAAGACCGACATCTTGCCTCTAGAAAGCAATAAAATACTAAGCAACCTCCAAATAAAACTTCAAAGAAACTTCTGTCAGCTCTTTATATGGGCAACAGAAAATAAGCTATCAATAGCCGCAACAAAACTAATGTCATGCTGTTCTCTACATCCCATAAACTACCATTTTTAAAAAATTAATTCTAAAAAGTAGCAATAGTGTTCTCATCCCTAATATAACTGAGCAAAAATACTTGGGGCTCACCCTAGATGCATGCCTAAACTTCAGAAAGCATGCTGAAAAAAAACACTACTTCGGAACCATCCTAAATGAAACTGTGCTTCAGAATTTCACACATTCTTAATCCATGTGTTTGCACAGCTATCTCGATACATGTCTCAATTCCTAATCTAAAGTATTGCCTGCCACTGCTGTGCCTTAATATATCCTACAATACAAAAAACTACGAGCCATGGAAAACAAAATTGTCAGGTTCATCCTCTCACCAAATCAACAGGTGCACCACTGTTGAAAGAGGTAATTGACAACATATTTTCTGGGAATGCGGTGAGTTGGCAGACTTCAAGGATTCCCTGTGGGATGTACTGTCAGAGATGCTGGGTGGGCAGATTGGTCTGACCAGGGAGATAATTTTTCTGAGCTATGATACAGAATCAGAATTGCCTAGACATGGTAAGGCCTTGCTGAGTCTAATAATGGTGGCTACGAAAAAAGCAATTACTAGAAAATGGAAAACAAAATCTAAACCAACTATACTGGAAATAGTGAATATAATAACAGAGATAAAACTAGAACTGAGATCTTTACAAAAGGGTAGGAGCAAACTACACAGGAAAAAATGGGAACTGTAGGAACAATGCATACAATGGACGAATGAGGTCTAAAAGTCTGCAGGACATAAATGAGCTACGTAATTTTTGAGTGAGAAAGAATGGGTAGATTATAAGTGATGTATAATGTTTGCAACTGGGAGTGTACCAGTATGGTTTGTGATATAAAATGCTTGCAACCAGGATTGTGTCTGTGTGGTTTGTTTTCATTTATATAAATGAATGATTGCCTATGTAGTAAGTGATAGTTTAATAAATATGTTTCTTGTTTAAAAAAAGGCAGGAATTGAATAATTTATGTAATGTTGCTTAAGTTATATGATATATATAGCAATTTATGTGAAGTATAATGTTTGCTATGTTAATATAGTTTGATTACTTTTATATGAATGCAGATTTGCATCTGTCACAAGTGATAATTCAATAAAGATGTTTGGGAAAAAAAAACAGATGCACCACTGTTATGTTTTACAAAAATTCAAATGTCTGCCAGTAACTAATTGAGCTACACATCTTCTAAATCCTTCTGATCAAGACCATAAACCTATGATACTGCCTGTCTTTGAAATCCAAACTATGGATTAGGGGAAATAATTACTCCCCACTCCCTTAGAGCTAGTCAGGAAGATGGCATCTTCCTAGAAAACTGTGATAGGTGAGAGAACATTCTAAAGAACTAGTCCAGTCAATTGGAGCCACCTTCCTAATGAAAAAATCAGCAATCTTTATTGGAATTCAAAACAGAGTTAAAGGAACACTCCTAAAATTTGGCAACTTGAATTTGCTTTTGAGATACTTATTACATAACATTAGCTTGCATTCTGGCTTGCATTATTTCAACTTCCAAAGGTGATACTTGTAATATTTTTGTACATACTGTTATACTGCGGTGGTGGTGCTGCGGTAGCGTTGTCGCCTCACAGTTAGACGTTGCCCATTCGATTCTCAGTTTAGAGCGTCTTCTGTATGTCGACATGCGTGAATGGGCGTTCCTTCGTTGAAGGTTGTGCGTTAGGCCCAGCAAGCCAGCACGTAAAAATCAACTGCCAATCATTAGCAGACCGGTGTTCCACTGTGGCGAACCCTAACCGGGAAAAGCCGAAAGACTTACCTTACTGTGTGTCACCTGTTATTTGTCTGTTTGTAATGTTTAGTGTTATAGTATTGATTTGTACTTGGTATCCTCTGTATTATATTTGTTTGCTTTGTACATGTTACAACCTGGGTCATGACTGAAAAGGGTTAATAGAGCAGCTCACCTACCTGGTTAAGAAAATAAAATAAAAATACAATGACCTGTAGAGCTGCCATCCTGACCTACTTAGCCAGTGGGGGGAAGAAGGTCAGCGTATGGGCACCTGATATGTATTGTAAGTATCTGTCCAGTCTACAGAGATAATATAGCTGTTTTGTTTAGTAAAGAAAGGATTGTAAACATGTTATTGAATGGTATATTTTATTCTACAGCTCTGGAGGCCATACAAGATAATCATCTCCTACATCAGAGGAGGAGGATGGAAGGGCTTTCTATGCACAGTGACTTTCTTTCTTTCTTACTGAATTAAAATTGTTTTGGGAAATAATATTCCATTAGTTTTCTGGTGGTATGATTAAATGTACAGTTATTCCTAGTGCAAATTGGTTGCTATTTAGAGTATAAATAATGCAGTTATTCTGGTTTTCTTGGTGTGACATTTGCGGTTTTAGGCCTGTACACATGTAATTGTTAGCCTACAGGATAGATGGAGAATAGTGAGTGGCCACTGACTCATGGAGATGTCCCAGCACTTTCTTGGCAGAGTAGTATTGCTACACATGACTATCATAGGTACAGCTACTAAACTGTCAGCATGTACCTTTGACTGCCCTATTAAGGAAGCATATCAGCATTTATCCCCATGCACTTTTTCAGATTTGTAGGTTTATTCAGCAGTATTCATACATTTGTATAATGTCCTTAATCATACTTTTCATAGAGTAATTTTATTGATGGAATCCTTTGTCTCTATTCTTTCTTTTCAAAATATTTTTTGTTTATATTATTTCTGTCCATTTAATTTGCAGTTTTATGCAGCAGCTGCCATGACACTGCAAGTGGTTAGGCCTATGTCCCCATTCCCCCAGCAGTCCAAGCCATACCCTACATCTCCCAATCCTAGATCCTCGACTGCTTCTGGTTTGGCTATAACAGGGGACATCCAGAAGGCTTTCCTGCCCCTGATTGTGTTTCAGTGACTGGGAGCACAATTTTTCTCTCCGGTAACACTGCAAGAGATAGTGAGTTTGTAACTTCCAGGGAGATAGTGAAGATGATGATGATTATGATGATGGAACTGTTGGACTAGCAGCTGGAAACCTGCAACAGCCTCCTGTAAAGGCTTTTCTTCTGACAGCTAAAGTTATACCCTTCCCTGCCCTTTCCAGCAATACTTCAAGCAGGGCTCACTGAGGAGGGTTGCCAAGCTGCTGTCTGATGTACCCACTGGGTATCGCACAAGCAGTGCAATATGGAAGATCATACCCACACTGTTCCCCATCTCAGTGTTCCAATCCTTTGTGTCTCAGTGCCCTCCACTTTTTGTCATCCAGTCCACCCCATCACTGTTGCCCTCTCTTTTGTTTGTATTTCTCTGAATCCACTGTCTGCCCTCTCCCTCAGTGTATCAGCACTTCACCATCTGACCCTCAACCTCTTATCATACCTTCACCTTCCATTATAAACTTCCCTAGCTTCTCTTTCTGAAAACAAATGGGCACCTATCCCACAAAACTGTATTAGTACAAAATATCAGATCTTCAGCAAATCAAAGGACTTGGATGAAAAGCAGTCAGAATTCCAGGAAATAAAAGTCCAAATCCATATAGCAACTGCAGGTGCTGAGCATAAATTCCAGTTTAGAATTTTGCAAGTTGTGTTTAAAAATAAAAATGGGGGTGATTTAATGAATAAAACGGAGATGGCCTAATATAAATGGATTCATTTTTCAGAGCTGACCATATGCCAGGTTTGAATGTGAATAGTAGTATAAAACCCATTTTAAAAGATGGACATGACAGAATATAAGCCTCAATGAGGCTCAGTTTTAAGGGAACTTTTATAAGATGTGGGGCACTTTAAAAGTTTGTACTTTGATTGGCTGTGTGGTTGTATATATGCTTGTGCTATGGTAGGACAATTTTATTAAACACTGAAGAAGAGTCTTTTACTCGAAAGCGTTGTTCTGCTATTTATGCTGTTTATGTCCAGAGCTATTAAACTATTAAACTATTTATTGAATGGTGGATTTAGACTGCTTTTTCCTACAAAATTATAGTAGGTTATGTATAAAATTCCTTTATGGCAGATCTGTACAGGGTTTTGTAAAATATATATTTTTGTTTCTGAAATTTTCAATGTCACAATAATAGATAGTTAAGTTAGGTGCATGCAGTATATACTGTTTTATCCTATATGCATTAAACTGAGAGCTCATAATTTGTATGTGCCTTTGTTTATGTATTTCTTTATTACTGTTGCAGTATTCATAACAGTGGGATCTCCTTCCAAGGATAGCACAACATCAAGCCAGCATACCAAAGCCTTTACATCCTTCTGGTGTTGTACGTCAGGCATATGCTCCCCGCACAGGCATAGGGCATAAAGTTGATGTACGTACGCTCTATACTCAGAACTTCTTTGCCACCAGTCCAAACACCACAGGTAAATGTAGGTCTGAACACCCTTCCGTAAGCTGGTTTCTACCAAGCTATTTACAGATAAGTGCCACATTGAAGTTCCTTCTCTTTCTCCATTTCTTTTGTGTAATTAGGTTAAATGTCATCCAGGAAGGAAAAATGTCTCGTGTGGGAGGCATATTCCCCATAAAGACCATTACAAGATGTGCTTATTCTGCCTAGATGCTTCACATGATCACACCCAGTGTACCATTTGACAGGCTTTTGTTCCCAAAACACTTTGCATCTGTCTGTCCTCTTTATCCAGTTATCTTGAGAGCTAACATCTGAAATTATTGATCCAGGGTACCATGGCCGAATCCAAAGAAAACAAAAAGTCTCGGTCTGACTACTTCTGTCCAGCCTCCACCAGACATCTCTATAGAGGTGAATGAAAACCCGGAAGACCATCCACTGCCATCTCCAGTTTCATCTGCTGTGACACTGCCTCTGAGGCTATGCAAATGTCCACCATTGACATTTAGGGGGAACCATGGCTGATCATTTCTGAAAGGCCTAGGGGTATTCCCCAGATTTTGGTCAGGGAACAGGTATTTGGAGTCTATATTAGAACATCGAAGTTTCAAAACTTCGAATGTTCTAATGTCAAACCCTGTTCAGCTAAAGCTGAAAACATCAAACATACAGAACAGCAAATTTTTTCCTAGGGAAAAATATTTGCTGTTCCAAAACACATACACACAACACAAGCACACCAAACAAACAGCAATCCGCACACATACACCTAAAATCTTACACCTAACCCTACACTAAACTATGCACACACTACTAACTATCCACTTACCTTAACCCAAACCCTAACCCTAAGGTCCGTCACTATCGCACACTCACCTCATCCACGCCCTAACCCTAACTCACCTACCCTGCCCTAACCCTCACATCCACACAATCGCACACTTACCTGACCCGCGCCCTAACCCTAACTCGCCTAACCCGCCCTAACCCTCATGTCCACACAATCGCACACATACCTAACCCGCACCCTAACTACCCTAATCCGCACTCAATCGCACACTTACCGGAACCTGACCCGTAACTTTCCACCACAGCGCTGAAAATACCGAAGCAACAGAAACGGACAACCAAATTCTTTCCCTAGGAAAAAATTCATTTTTCTGTTGCTTAGATGTTTTCAGCTTTTGCTGAATAGGGTTTGATATTAGAACATTCGAAGTTTTGAAACTTCGATGTTCTAATATAGACTCAGTCTTTGGTACACTTATTGAATCTAGGCATGGCTCAGAGGCTTCTAGGTTGGTCAAAGCTGATGTCCCACTAATTAAGAAGCAGAAAACTAAACACATTCCTGTCATTGCTAAGGATCCCCAGAGGGGATGGCAGGAGTTTACCCAGGGCTTGTTCAATGCCCTGATGGCCTTGAGACCACCACAGGGAGTATCTGTACCTGCTTCACCTTTGTCATCTACTTCAGCCAGAAGGATCCTTCAGATGAGCAGGTGGATTCAGGGAATGAGTCATTGGCTTTCCCCTCACAAATTACCTTACCTTTGGACTCCTTGAGTCCTGATTCTCCTTTGAAGACTTGTCCTTTGGGGACACAGTGGTTTGCATGATGGAACATTTTGAGTGGGATGATGGAACATTTTGAGTGGGATTGCTCACAAGTTTTTGATATTCAAAAAAGGTATTATGAGCTGTTACAGATGGAATCTCCTAAATCTTCTAATGTTCCCTATGTGTTGAATGCCATGTTGGGTACATTTGCAGGTGCCTCTTTGGCTCCTGGTTCCCATCCTCCAGCCCTTAAGAAGCCTGACCATTTCTGTAAGGTGCCTGAACCCTTTAAGTACCTCTACAAGTGTCCTTTTTCAGACCCTCCAGTAGTGTCTGTTTTTGCTGGCAAGCCATCCAAGCTTTTGCCCTCTTCCAAACTTCTTCCTTCTGATAAAGACAGTCAGGCTAAGGAGGAAGAAGGTATACACTTCTGCCACGCTGTCTTTCAGGGCCATAAATTATTAAACCCATGTGACCAGGTATGTTTGTCCCTGTTGCTTCACTTCACCATGCTCCTTCTGCACAGTTTGGGATTCATCATCATTCTAAAGAAGTCAGTTATAACTCCTTCTCAGAATCCCCCTTTTTCTGTGTTACATAATCCAAGCCATTCTAGTCTTGGCTTCTCTTTCCTCTCCCAAAGTTCTGTCTCTGGTAACACACTTCCACACTTCCAGTCTCTACTTTCCCTTTCATTCCTGCAAGGAAATTTCTTAAAGATCTAGGGTTGATGGTATCTACCATTCCCATGCTTCTCCTTGCCAAGCTTAATATGAGGAAGCTTCAGTTGTACCTAAAGACAATTTGGCTCCAGCATTGCCACACTTAGGAATGTCCAGATCCCTTGTCTCAAACTCCAGTTTCACTGGTAGATTTGGCAGATCTCCCTCAATCCAGGACTGACTTTTCAGACTCCTGTATGGACTCAAGAGCTATTCACAGATGCTTCAGATCTTGGGTGGGGGGAAGCTTCCAACAGTCTGATGTTTCATGGTCTATGGCCCCTTCATCAGAGGTCAGACCACATCACCATAAATGAAATGAGGGAACTCCTTCTTGCTGATCAAGCCTTCCATTCTGTTTGCTCCCCCAGACCGTGTAAAATTCTTTAAAGACAACACCACAGTCATGTGGTACATCAACAAGCTGGGGGGGGGGGGCACAAGGTCTTATCTTCTTTGCAAACTAGCCTAGGATTTGGCTATCTGCCATCAGGCAACCCTTTATCTACTCTACATTCCTTCAGAACACAACTTTGTGGCAGATGCTCGGAGCAGGTCTGGGACACAACCTCATGAATGGATGTTTCACAGAGAGGTACTTCTGGACATAGTATATCTGTAGGCTATTCCTCAAGTGGATCTTTTTGCCTCCCCTCTAAACAGACAGCTTCCTCGCTCCTGTTCCAGGGTCCCAAATCCTCTGACTTGGAAGGTGGACACCATGTCCTTTTCTTGGAAAGTAATGTTTCTCTATGCTTATCCTTCTCTTCCTCTACTTCTCAGTGTACTGCATGAGATCCAAAAGGACTCTCCAAGAATTCTTGCTGATGACTTCTTTTTGGCCCAGACAGCACTGGTTCCCCCCTCTCTTTCAGCTGGTGAGGAGCAATCATCACATGTTACTTCACTGGATGGATCTTCTCACACAGTGCAAGGGGTAACTCATCAACCCACACTTGTCTACATTTCAGTTTACACTTTGAGTGATAGGGTTTTGATCCCTTTTAGACACCACTTTCCTGATGACATAATTAGGGTTTTTTTAGGAGGCCAGGAAACCCACTATCAGAAAATCCTGTATGGCTAAGTGGAAGAGATTTTCTGTCTAGTGTCTCAAGCATCAACAGGATTCCATCTCAAGAGGGATCCCTTTGGTACTTTCTTACTTGTGTGAACTGCTCCATGCTGGCCTAGCATATTCATCTGTTAAAGCTCACTTGTCAGCTGTGTGTTTGTACTCTTAATTTGAGGTCAAACAATTCTTTAAAGGCATGCTTCATATCAGTCCCCCAAGAAAACCTATTCCTTCCTCTTGGGACCTTAATTTTGTCCTTGAGAAATTGACTCAGGCTCCATTTCAGCCAGCTTCATATTCTTCATTGTAACACCATACCTGGAAAACTGTTTTGTTGGTTGCTCTTACTTCAGCCAAGATAGTATCTGAACTTCAGGCTTTGACGGTAGTTCCTCCCTTTTGGATATTTTATAGGGACAGGGCATCTGTACTTACTAATCCCTTTTTTATGCCCAAGGTGCTCAATCAGTTGTCTCTTCGTCTATCCAGCTTCCTACCTTTTTTCCTTCTCCACAGTCTACTAGTGAGAAGGTTCTTCACACCTTGGATGTACATAACCTGCTCAAGTATTATTTGGATAAGACAAAGGCTACCCTCAAATCTAAGCAGCTTTTTGTTTCTTTTCATACCAGGATATTGGGTTTGATGTTTTCTAAGCAAACATCTCCCCCTGGATTTCTAAGACCATTTTGTTTTCTTATCCTTTTCATGGAAAACAGCTTTCTTTTTCATTCAAGCTCATTCTACGAGAGAAACAGCCTATTCTAGTGCTTTCTTCAAAGGTTTGGATACTAGATCCATACTTAAAGCTGCTACATGGTCCTCTGTCCACACCTTTACCAAACAGTACAAGTTGGATGTCATTTCCAGAGCCAGGGCAGGATTTGCCAGAGCTATCCTTCATACATTTGTGGAGGGCTCCTTTGTGCTTTCCTCCTCCCATCCTTTACAGTAGCTTTTGCAATATGCCACATGTTATGATTACTGCAACAGTGGTAAGGAAGGACATAATACAGTTGTGTAAAATCTTACCATAATAGTAGGTATCCTTCTTTTCACTGTTACAGTATTCAGTCCCTCCCTCCTGCCCCCTTTTTTCTCTTTCTTTAGTTGGGAACATTTTGCTAGCTGAGGGGTCTTTTCCCTCCTCTTCTGTTTCTGTTTCCCTCTAGATGTGCATGTTCTCTTTCTGGGGTTGCTCTAGTTCTCCTGGGGCACTTCAGTTCTGAGTATGGAGCCTACGTACATCACCTTTATGCCCTACACCTGCACAGGGAGCATACGCCTGATGTAGGAGGATGAAAAGGCTTTAATATGCTAGACATATGTTGGGCTATCCTTGGCAGGAAATCCCACGTTATGAATACTGCAACAGTGAAAAAAAGGACAGCTACTGTTATTGTAAGATTTTACACAACTGTACTTTTATGTAATTTAGTGTATGTCTAGATGACTTCAGTTTTGTATTTGCTTGTCTGCCCAATGTTGTGCCTGAAAAGGGTCCTCAGAATGCCCACCTACCTGATTAACAAATGCTAGATAAATATGGAGATATGGAGCAGGAAAATGAACATTAGATACCTAATAACCTGATAATCATAGTGCACGGTGATATCATTGTCTTTGTTTGTGCTAGACTGCCTCCTTCTTACTTTTCCTGCACTCATCATGTTTATTCATTCTGTCTTAGTTACACAGTCCCAGGGTTTACATTGAGCAGCCCCATACTTGCAGGGTTCTTAACAGTGCTCACTACAACCAAAAACTGATAAGAACCTGAATAGAAGCTGCAGATAACAAATATTGCAGGAAAAGACTTGTATGTTAAAACCCATAACTTTGTGTATCACTTAGCTTGTATTATGGAATGTTGCTCAACTAATTTGATAATAGTATAATACTGTGCTTTTAACATCAAGCTAGCAATTGGTAAAAGTAACTGTTACCTCTTGCTACACTCAGGACAACAGCTGTTTGGTTCTGCCGATGTTTGGGTCAGATTTAGGCTCTTCCTCTTTGCACTAATAACACCAGTAGTATTACCCTAAGCTACCTGTGTTTTCCCTCGCCCCTAGCTACTTCTATAAATTCCCTTGCTATTTCTAAAATGGTCACCATACTTTGCACTTGTACCTTATTTTCCCTACCTGAGAACAAGCTCTCAGATTGTTTCTTGAGGACCTGGTTCCAACTCATTCCGTTTTGCCCTCACTTCGCTCGGGCCCCACTCTGCTCCTCTACCCTATTTCATTTTCCACCCACCCCTGCTATCCCTAGGCTTATACCCATAGGTCCAAAGCCTCCTCCAAATGCATCTACCTCTCCTTACAACTCCTCCCAAACCTCCTTATAACTCCACCCAAACCTCTACCTCAACTACAACACATATCCTCCCATAATTGGTAACATAATTCCTACACCCCTAACACTTTCCCTACTCTCTGTACAGCTTTTATACCACTCCTTTTACTGTGAATAATAAGCCTCACATCATACCTTAAATGGACATTCCCAAACAGCCTAAGTCAAGCAGACTCATGCCCTACCAGCTACAAAATAAATCAATATACCAAATACTCTTTCTACTGGCCTCACTAAGCCCACTAATAACTACAGCCATCATCACCTATCACTCAAGCCTTCCCAAAACCCCTCCATTCTATTCCACTTCTAATATCCATCCTATCACCCACAAGCCAGTTAACATCTATATTAGTAGCTCCATCTTTAATGATACAACTTTTACCCAAGCTAAATTGCCACAACCTGACTACTCAAACCTACCTACTATCTCCTCAAAATATGAGAAAAACTTTACCAAATACCTGAAACACATTATCCAAACTGTATCTAAACTAACCCTGTGTGGAGACATACATCCAAACCCTGGCCCAACCAATAATCACCCTGTCTCTACACCTCACCCTAGCCTGCAAATAAACACTTAACAGACATCAATCATTCCCAGTAGAGACAAAGCAAATATTATTATTTTGAATATGAATATCAGAAGTATAAACAACAAAATACAGGAGCTTCATGCTAACTTAGCTCTCTACTCACCAGACATTGCTTTACTTACAGAGACCTGGTTAAATCCCAACACCAATAGTAATGAGATACTACCCCCAGGCTATCACATATTACACACTGACAGGATAAATAAAAGAGGCAGTAGTTTAGCTCTACTCTACAGGAACCACCTCTCCATAGAAACATTATCCGAAAAAAACTTAGAACTTAAAACTGGAGAAATATTGTACACCAAACTAAAAATCAACCCCAATAAAAATATATACATAATAGGTCTTTACATGCCACCAGGAGATAATATTCCAATGCTAAAAAACATACTACACTGGTGTTGCTGTAACCTCCCTCAGGAAACACTTACAATGGGTGATCTTAATATAGACTGGTCAGATTGCAATTTCCACATCCCAGAAACCATATTAACCTACATGCATGGGTGCCGGAACCACAGAGCGAGGGGGGAGGGGAGTCCCCCCACTTTAAGACCATCCATCTGTCCCTTTCGTTTTCCGCGCGCCTCCCAACTGCCTTGATGATGTCACATCAGCGCACGTATTTCCAGACTTTTTTTGCGAGCTGGAATGAATGGATTTATTCAAAGCTGCTGCCAGAATGGAAAGGATTTATTTGCAGAAGTCACCTCTTGAGCAGATGCTCTGGACTGTAGACTAGGATGGAATTGCAGAAGCAGAGTGAGTACTGCTGGACTGTATTTATTTATTTATTGCAGAGACTTGTGTGTGTGTGTGTGCGTGTGTGTGTGTGTGTGTGTGTGTGTGTGTGTGTGTGTGTGTGTGTGTGTGTGTGTAAAAATGCCCCCAGCAGAATACATCTGGTGGCTAGAGGTACTCAGGATCATACCCTGTACCTTGGTTACAGGTAAAAAGAGCCTAAAGTCCCTAGCCACCATCACTTGTGAATCTATGCCTCACATTTGTGTTCTGTTCCTCTGGTTTGCAGGAGTGGTAAAATAAAACCTTTTATTCTAGCAATTTTCTAAGGTTATAAAATCAGTATTTGAAATGTGTCCCTATTTTGGGGCTGTATTCCCCCATTATTGGCTTTGTTCTGTATTTTTGTGCTAAGAGGTTGAGGGCTATGGTGAGAAGTGAGAACTGAATTCACTAAATGATACGATAGCCATTTAAGTTTGCCTTCCTGTCTTTCAAGAAACTGCTGGTTTAGCTTAGTGGTATCTTGCTCTGACTGTAGTGCAATGTTTAAAATGTGTCCCTGGTTTTTGGCCTTTTGCACCCCCCATTGAAAATAAGTTCAAGAAGCTGTGCAACATGCCTATGGCTTACACTCTACTTTGATTCTGTATTTATATATTGTGTGTAGAAGTAGACTGTTATCATGGAAATGTTCTGAATAGGGCAGTTTTGTCATTATTGGTGCATGCATTTTGCTTCATTGCCTACTGGAAAAATGTTCAAACAATAAATTTAAAATGCAATTGTGTGTGGAAGTAGACTGTTATCATGGAAATGTTCTGAATAGGGCAGTTTTGTCATTATTGGTGCATGCATTTTGCTTCACTGCCTACTGGAAAATGTTCAAACAATAAATTTAAAATGCAGTTGTGTGTGGAAGTAGACCTTTATGATGGAAATATTCTGAATAGGGCAGTTTTGTCATTATTGCTTAATGCATTTTTGTTTCATTGCCTACTGGAAAAATGTTTAGACAATAAATTTAAAATGCACTAACTTAAGTCTAACAAGTGTGCTGTATTATACAAGGAATATAATTTAATACAATCAGGAAGGTGAATCAAGGAATGCATAAATGTATGCATGGCCCTAAAAATGTGTTTGAAAACAGCCCAGAGGAAAGTGTGAAAGGCTCAAAATCATGGGCAAATTTTAAACTTTACTCTTGTTACTTGTCACCTGTGAATCCCAGTGCTCAGTCAGGGTTATAGCCTTAAAAATATTAGTCATACTTTAATTAAGGAATATACTCTGGAAGTTGGGTTTGACAAAGTGCTACTACAGGACATCTTGTTTAGATTGTTTGGGATCTCATGATTTGGGCTGTGGTTAAAAATTTTTGTTGCCTAGCAAAAGTTTATTATAGCCATTGTCTTGGTAGTACCTTTAGGATAACCTTTGAGGCTGCCTGTATGCAAGTCCATCATCCACACCTCCATACTGTCAGCTATGTCTTGATTGTCATTCTATCCATTTGACCTGATGATTCCGATCTTTGTCAAGAGGATGTTTCAGTCACATAAGACATTACTATAAATGTAGATTTTTGAGGTGCAGGAGTCACAGGTAACACATACTAATCCACACCCACCATTACCTTTTGTTTAGAAGAAAATCCATTCACATTTAGTACTCTGTGTATATAGCAGGTTTCATCCTTTTTCTGAGGTTTTTGCATGGTGTTTTCAATGGTCTGCCATTTACCAAGGATATACCTTGTTTTGCCACTGGTGAGGAAGAACTGAGAGGGTAGTTTGGTCATCAGTACCCGAACACTAATGGTTACATTTGTTGTAATGTCAGTTGTTCTTAATGGTTTGATCAGCTCCATGTAGACACTAGTCAGAAGTGTGTCGAATGCTGCTTACCTGGCTGTGGTTTTCTACATTTGACCTGAGAAATACATTCAGATTGTGGGTCTGATCTTATAATTATTTTTCCTATACCCTTTCTTCCCTCATAGCATAAATGTTCTTTTTCAAAGGGCAGGTCTGTTCTTTGCAGACTTATATTATGCATATTTCCTTGTGATTTTAATATTTTTGCAAGCAGACATTCTTTCATAATGGCATACAGTATTCTTCTGTGGATTGCTGGTTTACCTTTGCTGCAGATTCAGCAAGTGAAGCAGAACTGTCTCTTCAGCTTCTATATTCAGTGACATAAATGCCAAGCATGGTCCTTTACATATTATGTTTTTGATATACAGAATTATAGCATAACATGGATTGTTGCAGCCTTTGCTAGGCTGTGCATTGAGTGGTATGTGAACACTGGCAGGCATGAGTTATTCTGAGTGATAACAGATGTCCATCTAAGAAGCTTAATAAGGCATCTTTAGCTATTGGATTAACTTTTTAGCTGTAGTTCTTAAGAGGAAGCACAATGATGATTATTTTAAGTTACACCACACTGAGACAGATAAGTATGAGGTAAGCACCATGGAGTATATGATAGTGAGGCAGCACCAGCTGAAATGTTATGAGAATTGTACATCTTTAGGGAAGAGCCCTCCCATTGTTACTAGGTATAAATCCATAAGTGCTGCTGGGCAAACCCATGGTGGAAGAGAGCCAATGAGTGAATGTGCTCAGAGTTGCTTTCAACGCTGTCAACTCATGGCAACTCAAATTGAGTTGTATTTGATTACAAACATAGCTAGAAGCTCTTCAGTATTTTGTAAGTTTATATGAGGAACAGAGGAACATAAGGATAATACTATACAAACCATCATAAGGACCATAAATTGCCTAGCAATGTACACCTGTAAGTAGACCAACTTAAAAGCTCTTATCACCCTTGTCAAGCATTTAATACACCTTACCTCCCCAAATCAAACAGGGCCTTAAATGATAAACCTGTTATAAAGTTGTGTCTGTCATCAACATTAGCTCTAAAAGTAGCCAGAGAAGTACTTTCTCTGACTTGTAGTGGCATCTTATTATATAGACTGGGAATATGCTGTGTTTAGAACCTATCCCTCTACCTAGAATTGTTTATGTTTTGGTGTAGGTTTAGTTCTCTAGTACAAGTGTTTGTAGAGGCATTGGTTTTGGGAAGAAAAAGATTGGTAAACATCTTATAAGTGTGTAAAATTTGATGTTGCTCTGATGTGGATTGCTATAACACAGTAAGTCATAGCATCTGTATTTACCAAACAGAGAAGTTTCATTATTTTGTTTCTGTAGTCATTAGGTTCCATTTCACAAGCCAGTGCAGCTCTCACTCTAACTCTGGTAATGTGTGTGTATACACACGGTATTCATGTAAGTAGCACTCTAACTCTGGTAATGTGTATGTATTCCCACGGTATTCATATAAATAGCACTGGTTGCACTTATATAAGATTTTCCCAGTTTGAAACTGTCAGTCATTACAATATATATAATTTTGTAAATGTGGCTTTTCTTCATTAGGCATTTCCTGTCTTTTGTTATTAAGACTATGCATCAGGATAAATTTAAGTCAAGATTTCACTGTCATTGGAATGATCATGTCTTTTCTGTATAATTCTTTTAATGAGTTTACTTGTGATAGACAAATTGCCACAAAATACTTTTACCTTAAGTGTTTATTCTTTCCGGGATGATAGTTGTGATAACTGTGGATATTGCAAGAAGTTCAATAAAACTTCAAAACTAAAATGTCTAATGGCTTTTTAGTCTTAACTGACAGGAAAAAAGTATATAACCTTGATAAATTGTTAGAATTATATTAAAACCTGAAGAAATCATAAAAAAAATAATTTTTATTTCATTAGATACAGAATAGAGAAAAATACAAATATATGTACCTTTCAAAAAAAGCAAGTCCTCTGTGTGTTCTACAGAAGTTATCCACTTCCATGCAGGAAAATGAACATTAGATACCTAATAACCTGATAATCATAGTGCACAGTGATATCATTGTCTTTGTTTGTGCTAGACTGCCTCCTTCTTACTTTTCCTGCACTCATCATGTTTATTCATTCTGTCTTAGTTACACAGTCCCAGGGTTTACATTCAGCAGCTCCATACTTGCAGGGTTCTTAACAGTGCTCACTACAACCTAAAACTGATCAGAACCTGAATAGAAGCTGCAGATAACAAATAATGCAGGAAAAGACTTGTATGTTAAAACCCATAACTTTGTGTATCACTTAGCTTGTATTATGGAATGATGCTCAACTAATTTGATAATAGTATAATACTGTGCTTTTAACATCAAGCTAGCAATTGGTAAAAGTAACTGTTACCTCTTGCTACACTCAGGACAACAGCTGTTTGGTTCTACCGATGTTTGGGTCAGATTTAGGACCCTTCCTCTTTGCTCTAATAACACCAGTAGTATTACCCTAAGCTACCTGTGTTTTCCCTCGCCCCTAGCTACTTCTATAAATTCCCTTGCTATTTCTAAAATGGTCACCATACTTTGCACTTGTACCTTATTTTCCCTATCTGAGAACAAGCTCTCAGATTGTTTCTTGAGGACCTGGTTCCAACTCATTCCGTTTTGCCCTCACTTCGCTCGGGCCCCACTCTGCTCCCCTACCCTACCTCATTTTCCACCCACCCCTGCTATTCCCTAGGCTTATACCCATAGGTCCAAAGCCTCCTCCAATTACATCTACCTCTCCTTACAACTCATCCCAAACCTCCTTATAACTCCACCCAAACCTCTACCTCAACTACAACACATATCCTCCCATAATTGGTAACATAATTCCTACACCCCTAACACTTTCCCTACTCTCTGTACAGCTTTTATACCACTCCTTTTACTGTGAATAATAAGCCTCACATCATACCTTAAATGGACATTCCCAAACAGCCTAAGTCAAGCAGACTCATGCCCTACCAGCTACAAAATAAATCAATATACCAAATACTCTTTCTACTGGCCTAAATAAGCCCACTAATAACTACAGCCATCATCACCTATCACTCAAGCCTTCCCAAAACCCCTCCATTCTATTCCACTTCTAATATCCATCCTGTCACCCACAAGCCAGTTAACATCTATATTAGTAGCTCCATCTTTAATGATACAACCTTTACCCAAGCTAAATTGCCACAACCTGACTACTCAAACCTACCTACAATCTCCTCAAAATATGAGAAAAACTTTACCAAATACCTGAAACACATTATCCAAACTGTATCTAAACTAACCCTGTGTGGAGACATACATCCAAACCCTGGCCCAAACAATAATCACCCTGTCTCTACACCTCACCCTAGCCTGCAAATAAACACTTAACATGCATCAATCATTCCCAGTAGAGACAAAGCAGATATTATTATTTTGAATATGAATATCAGAAGTATAAACAACAAAATACAGGAGCTTCATGCTAACTTAGCTCTCTACTCACCAGATATTGCTTTACTTACAGAGACCTGGTTAAATCCCAACACCAATAGTAATGAGATACTACCCCCAGACTATCACATATTACACACTGACAGGATAAATAAAAGAGGCAGCAGTTTAGCTCTACTCTACAGGAACCACCTCTCCATAGAAACATTATCCGAAAAAAACTTAGAACTTAAAACTGGAGAAATATTGTACACCAAACTAAAAATCAACCCCAATAAAAATATATACATAATAGGTCTTTACATGCCACCAGGAGATAATATTTCAATGCTAGAAAACATACTACACTGGTGTTGCTGTAACCTCCCTCAGGAAACACTTACAATGGGTGATCTTAATATAGACTGGTCAGATTGCAATTTCCACATCCCAGAAACCATATTAACCCACATGCATGGGTGCCAGAACCACAGAGCGAGGGGGAGGGGAGTCCCCCCACTTTAAGACCATCCATCTGTCCCTTTTGTTTTCCGCGCGCCTCCCAACTGCCTTGATGATGTCACATCAGCGCACGTATTTCCAGACGTTTTTTGCGAGTTGGAATGAATGGATTTATTCAAAGCTGCTGCCAGAATGGAAAGGATTTATTTGCAGAAGTCACCTCTTGAGCAGATGCTCTGGACTGTAGACTAGGATGGAATTGCAGAAGCAGAGTGAGTACTACTGGACTGTATTTATTTATTTATTGCAGAGACGTGTGTGTGTGTGTGTGTGTGTGTGTGTGTGTGTGTGTGTGTGTGTGTGTGTGTGTGTGTGTGTAAGTGTGTAAAAATGCCCCCAGCAGAATACATCTGGTGGCTAGAGGTACTCAGGATCATACCCTGTACCTTGGTTACAGGTAAAAAGAGCCTAAAGTCCCTAGCCACCATCACTTGTGAATCTATGCCTCACATTTGTGTTCTGTTCCTCTGGTTTGCAGGAGTGGTAAAATAAAACCTTTTATTCTAGCAATTTTCTAAGGTTATAAAATCAGTATTTAAAATGTGTCCCTATTTTGGGGCTGTATTCCCCCATTAATGGCTTTGTTCTGTATTTTTGTGCTAAGAGGTTGAGGGCTATGGTGAGAAGTGAGAACTGAATTCACTAAATGATATGATAGCCATTTAAGTTTGTCTTCCTGTCTTTCAAGAAACTGCTGGTTTAGCTTAGTGGTATCTTGCTCTGACTGTAGTGCAATGTTTAAAATGTGTCCCTGGTTTTTGGCCTTTTGCACCCCCCCATTGAAAATAAGTTCAAGAAGCTGTGCAACATGCCTATGGCTTACACTCTACTTTGATTCTGTATTTATATATTGTGTGTAGAAGTAGACTGTTATCACGGAAATGTTCTGAATAGGGCAGTTTTGTCATTATTGGTGCATGCATTTTGCTTCATTGCCTACTGGAAAAATGTTCAAACAATAAATTTAAAATGCAATTGTGTGTGGAAGTAGACTGTTATCATGGAAATGTTCTGAATAGGGCAGTTTAGTCATTATTGGTGCATGCATTTTGCTTCACTGCCTACTGGAAAATGTTCAAACAATAAATTTAAAATGCAGTTATGTGTGGAAGTAAACCTTTATGATGGAAATATTCTGAATAGGGCAGTTTTGTCATTATTGCTTAATGCATTTTTGTTTCATTGCCTACTGGAAAAATGTTTAAACAATAAATTTAAAATGCACTAACTTAAGTCTAACAAGTGTGCTCTATTATACAAGGAATATAATTTAATACAATCAGGAAGGTGAATCAAGGAATGCATACATGTATGCATGGCCCTAAAAATGTGTTTGAAAACAGCCCAGACGAAAGTGTGAAAGGCTCAAAATCATGGGCAAATTTTAAACTTTACTCTTGTTACCAAAACAATGGATGAAGGTAAAACAGTTCACACTACATTACCTTGACCTGTCCAAGTCTTTTGACACAGTCCCCTATTCAGGTGTAGTATAAAAGATGAATAATGTAGGAGCAAACACTTGCATCACCAGCTGCATTGCCAACTTGGCTCACAGGATGCAGGAGATCAAAACAGGGGAAGAGACCAGTCACCAATGGAGTCCCCCAGGGTTCGATGCTGAGACTTTTTCTGTTTGGCATATACATCTCAAAAGTAAAAGGAAATAACAAAGAGCTTTGGCCAGCTAAGTTTGAGATGACTGCAAGCTAGGAGAAGTTATTGAATCCCCAAATGACTTAACCATCATGCAGGAAGGTTTGTCCCAAATAATAACTGGTGTCAAAATCATGACAATGCCCTCTGAGAACTGATCCAATTGTTTGGCATTTGGGAACTTGTGTGTACAGTGACCTAACTTTTGACCAACATGTGCCCAGAGTCATTAAGAAAGCTTTTCTATATTGCACAACTTATAAACAAATTGATTGTGACTAGATCTAGAGATGTTGTTGTCCCCCCTTTACAAAGCTCTCATTATGTCAATCATTTTGTATAATGCCCACTTTGGCATGTATCTGCCCAGCCCCTTGCAACAACTGGAATACCTTCAGAGCTACGTTACTAAAAGGATGCAAGTCCTAGACAATAAGTCTTGCATGGACCACCTCAAAGATTTATTACTATACTCAGTATCCTACGGAGTGCTTAGAGGTTAGAGGTAACATGTCTGGCATACAAACCGTCCTCCGACATATAATACAGATGGACCTACTGAACATCAGCAAGTCAAATGGCATCAGAAATACTCAGTCTAGGTATCTAAACTGAATGTTGTGGAGAGACGGATATATATCACAGAGGCTACCACTGTTCCAGAACAGACTATCCATAAAAATAAAGCAAAGCTCATTCATCCATATTCAAATGCAACTTGGATCTAAGGATGGGTAATAGAAAATGTACTCCAGGATTTCCCCTCATGCGACTAATGGCTAGAGGCAGTTCCTAAATGCTGCATCCATTACATAGCCCCCTCAAATTATCTATGGTATGATCAGTTGTTCTCACTAGGGCTAATATACAATTATCAGCCATGGGGATAGCTAAGACCAATCAGAAAATGTTAATTCAAGCACCAAAAGGGAATTGGCTAAGCTTAAAATGTCTTCCAAATGAACCTATGTTGTGGTAGCAAATATTTATAAAAAATACCCTTTTTAGTTCACTAAGTGCCCCTGTCACCCTCTGTCCCCCCCCCCCCAGTCTTTAACAGCTTCCGGCGCCCCTGCCTACATGGCTTCTCTCAACTCATCCAGGGACCTACTAGGATTAATAAAAGTTCAGACAGACATTCCACTCTAGACTGGATGTTAACTAACAGGCTAGCCCTATACCCCCCTATCAGGTTGTCTACCAGACAGCCGTAGTGATCATTTCCCCACTTATCTAGTCAGAAAGAAAACAATGCAATCTAAACAACCAATTTTACTACAAATAAGAAATAAAAAGCAACTGAACCCCTGTAAACTTATAGAGATACTTAAACATTATAACTGGACACCTCTAAAGCTCCTACCCCTACAAGATGCAGTAAAATACTTTAACACTACTTTCCTTTCCATTCAAGATGCACAGGTACCAAGTAGACATATAAGTGTTAAGTCTAACTATGCCCCATGGTTAAAGAAAGAGACACCAAATCTCCTCAGGCTTAAAGATAAGGCTTGGTCCTCCTAGAAAACAAATAGGTCCCAACTCACATTTCAAACCTATCGGGAACTTAGGAATAAAGCAAAGAAACAAATTAAAACAGATAAAGTTAACTACTACATTGAAATACAAACTAAACACTACAAAAACCCACAAAAATTCTGGACAACAATAAATAATATTCTTTACCCAGCTAAAACAGGAACCCCCTCTCCCACCTCCACCAAAAACAAAGGCAACACAGCCACTCAGTTTAACAAATATTTTACAGAAACCATCCTAGAACTAGCTAAAAATTAAAACTACAGCAACAAACCCTCCTTCACAATACCCAACATCACATCCACCTTCTCACTGCAACCAGTAGCAACTGATACCATCAAACAACTACTGCATAAACTAAAGCCAACTACACTAGCTGCCGACAATCTACCTGGAGAATACTTAAAACTTACAGCAGATGGCATTGCATACCCTATGTCAGTAGATCAGCAGCTGAACACCATGTACCTTCTATCTGGAAAACAGAATACATTATTTTCCTACATAAAGGAGGCCCAACAACTATAGACCAATTGCAATATTATCTCCACTCTAAAATCCTAGAAAGAGTAATTCATAAGCAGGTCACAGACTACCTACTTTGTAACAAACTTCTAACCAATACCCAACACGTTTTTAGGCCATTCCATAGTACAACCACAGCACTATTGTCATTTACTAACCTCATCAAGCTTCACAGAAGCAACAATCACTATTTCTCCTCTGTCTTCCTGGACCTGTCAAAAGCACTTGATATGGTCTCCCATACTCACCTTCTTAACACACTCTCAGATTTAAACTTCTGTAATTCCACCCTTGCATGGTTCAAAGATTACCTCACTGGACGCCAACAAGAAGTCTCATGGCAACAGACCCTATCACCCCTATTACCAGCTGAACTTGGGGTGCCCCAAGGCTCTATATTACGCCCACTCCTATTCTCTATATTTACTAATAACCTTCATCTTGCAACCACTCATGCATCATTCATCCAATATGCAAACTACTCAACTGTGATTTGTTCCGCACCCTCCCTACTAGAACTTCAAACACTAACTCAGAAAGCCTTTCAAGAAGTTGAGTCCTGGCTAACAAATGCTAATTTAATCCTAAACCATAAAAAAACAAACTGATAATATTCTCTCTTAACAAAATTACTCCTGCCCTTAGCACTTTCTACATTACCTCCCATAACAATACCTTTATAACCCCCTCACAGCACACTAAACTACTAGGAATAGAAATTGACAATAAACTTAAATTTGATATTCATATTTCTCAGACAGTAAAAAAAGCACACAAAAAACTAGGTACCCTACATAGATGCAAACACTGCTTCACAACAAATAACAAAATAGCCATTGTCCAAACCCACCTACTCTCCACCTTACTATATGCAGCCCCCATTCTCACTAACCTTAAGAAATCTGAATTACAAAAACTTGAAACATGCTATAATAAAATAGCAAGATTTGCCAGAAATTCACCAGCTAGAAGTCATCATTGCCTGCCACTGAAGCAGCTTAACTGGTTAGAACTTTCCCAACTCCTACACTACACACAACTCTCAATGGCCCACAAAATCCTCTCAGAGCCTGAAAAAATACCTGCCCTACAAACTCTTCTGAAACCCTATACTACTGCTAGACCTCTGCGATCCACCAACAGGAACCACATAAAAACTCGTATATCCAAAAATCTAGCAGGAGATGCCCTCTTTTCAAACTACATAGGTAAACTCTGGAATGACTTACCAACCAGTCTTACCTCCCTAACATCCCTAACAATATTTAAACCAGCCTTAAAAAGCTATCTCCTTAACAAATGGATCTGCCCTTGCACCACCCCCAGCTGATAACTAACTACTCTATCACCACAAGCATCTCTACAATTCCTTCTTTAATATTGTGTAAACATGAAACTTGCTTTAATGCCTCCGTATAGCACAGAAGAAACTAGGTGATATCTGCTACTACTATGATATAGAACCTCCTTCTATGAGTCTTATTTTGAACATTTAGAAATTGCCACTAAAGGCCTACTGTTGATATAACATTGGACTGCTATTATCATATACATTATTGGTGCTTAGCCTTTAGGATTAGTACAGGGTACATCTATGTAATAGCTTAGAATATTACTACCTAACATTTCTTGACATATTTTAAATTTTGTTATTGTGCCATATTTGTATACACTTGTGTTGCTTATTTTGTATTTTTCTATTTTATTGTAACTGGAGCTTTTCTCCCCGGGCCTCCGCTTAAAAAGGACATGTGTCCATTTGGACTTTCCCAGTAAACAAATGTAAAATAAATAAAATAAAATAAAACCCCAAGGCAGCTGCCCCTGCCAATACTTTCAAAAATGTCATCTGTGTCTCCTGCATTTGTACATGTGACACTAGAAGTGGGAACATTTTCAAAAGTGTAGACTTTTGATTACAAACTCTACTGGAAAGCACTTTAATATGGTCTAGGAGATTGCAAATACAGAGAAAAGGTCCACAAAGGTTTCAGAGCTAGATATGCATAGTACACGTGTCCCCTATGGAACTATTATTTGCCACACCTTCACTGATACCACAAGAGGGGGAAAAGAAAAAAGAAAGCGAACACCATCCACTCTCTCTACAAAAAAGAGAAGTAATATTATATAAGCCAGATTTATTTCCGTGTGGGTGCAGAGTTCATTACAGCTTTCTGATTGTCTTTCTGAAGGTATCACTTTAGTAAAAATTATCATTCTAATCAGGGATTAACACTTTAGCGAAACCTCATCTCTTCAACAGCTTTATTGTTAAGTGATGAAACTAAAGGAAACAAAGGAGACTATTCCTCATTTTATTTATTTATTTATTGTTTCTTAGCTGGAGTAGTACACTGATCAACCATGACCGTTTGCAGGCACAGCAGAGTGAAAACATTCACAAAAGAACTTGGTAATCATAAAAAGTACAATTGAAATAAATAAGGCGTAGTACTTAAATGAGGCCTGTTGGTGTGCAAGTCTCCCTAATTTGCAGAGAGGTCACAGATGGGAGAGTGAATTTACAGTGGAAGCAACAGGTTGGGTGGAGAGTATGGAAAATATGCATATCAACTATAAGCTTGGGAACACTTTAACACATTAGTTCCTGTGGCCCGGCCACAGAAGGAACAAGAGCCCTGGAGTGGTAGAGAATATGAGCAATGCTGAATATTATGGTGTAGCAAAGACCCATGCTTTCTGGGCAAGCATCTGTGAAGCATGTGCATACTTTGCTGGCACTTGTGGTACTGAGGGCTCCTTGACAAGCTTTTGAATCATTTGTGATTCCTCTCACGATTGCAGTCACAAATGAGTGAAAGCTCCCAAATGTGAACAGCATTTAGAACTAAAAAAAAAAGTCCACTTCACAATCCTTACACCCCCCACTATTTAACTCCAAGTTCAGACCTTCATGAAAAAAGAGGAAATTCCTAGAGCACTGATAATTCAACCTTCCAGGGAACAGCAAGGAAATTGCATACTAGTGATTGCAAAAGTGAGAGTCATTTATCAGTGTTTCTTGGAAAAAGCCTGGTTCCTGTGCTGAAACACATTGTACCTTAATAAGAAAAACAAATGTCTGGAAAGCTGATCCTTTTAGAACTGGGGTGCTGGGTAAACAGATGCCAGAAACACTAGTACCAGTGGCACCAATGCCAGGGTAAGATGCCTGGTGAGTGGCCTTTGCCTGAAGCTCAGTATTTGGATGAGCCAGTGTTATCACTCTTGCAGACGTCTTGGCCCCAATCATTTAATAGAAGCAGTCTGTATAAGGCAAGACAGACATTCACCTCATAGGTGCAGAACAGGAGAGAATGGGGGATTTGAGAGATTGGAAAAAAAAGACAATCAGAAATGGTGGTGGGATCCATGACTACAAAGATAGGAAGCATCAGCTTTCATTTGGATTTGGATTCTTATCACTTCCTTCAGTATCTTAAGATCTAAAGTGGAGTGCATAGAAGTAAGGTATTTATTCCTAACTTCTGCCTTCTGAAAAAATGTCTTCATTCTGCCATATTTGCCACGAGAAGAAGCAGGTAGTTGTAAAGGCCTTCAAGGCTCCTTTTGCAATCAGAAGAGCTTGTGTGGCATCAGATAGTTTTTTTTTTATAGGTTCATAGATTAGTACTAGGCTAACTGCCCTTGCAAGCCATTTTAAGCCTAGCCAATTATAGCCTGTGAGATTCAAACCCTGTACCTTTTGCTTGTAAGGCAAACACCTTAACCTTTAGGCCACCCTCCTAACCCCAAAATGGAATGTCCTGCAGTGGGACTCAAACCGGGAATTCCTGCTCTTAAGGAGAATGCTCTGCCCACTACACTATTGCTCTGTTGCTTCATGTTTTTTTTTTGTTTAGTTTTTTTGTAGCTTGGTTTAATATGGCACAGATGTGACAGTGTTATAGGTTCATAGGTAGGTACTGGGCTATTGGCCCTAGGGTCTATATAAGCGTAGCCAAAGGTACCCTGGCTTTCACCACTCAAGAAAATTATTTTCCTGTGCCACTGTCTAGCAGAGCCACAGAAGTGATCCCCGGGGTGAATTTCCTATCTCCCATCCAATCATCAAGATTTTTCTTGAAGAGTGCTAATGAGGAGCTTTGTTTGATATAGATAGGTAGTTTGTTCCAGAGTATGTTATGTTTTGTGCTGTGGAGGTAGACAGTAAGACAGCTGGCATTTTGTGCAGTAAGCTGTATCTCTTTTCTACAAGCTCATTTGGCATATACTGAAAGGCCTAGGCTTATAAAAAAATGAAATTTTTGAAGAGTAACCTCAGAATGAAAAACTCTATCACTAATTAAAACTGCAAAGAACAATGGAAGAAATATTTCCCAAGAGAAGAAAATGTCTGAAAATCTAGTTTGTCTTCTTTCACAACATACCATGGGGACAATACAATACCAGAAACTTTTGTGGTGAGAAAAAAATGGCAAGGTAGGAGGAAGCAAAGCATTGTGGAATGGACAAGGAGGTATTGACACTGGGCTGGGGTATATTTGCTGAGCATTCTTGCAGTGTTAAGAACTATCAATTTCTACAGCAAGAGAGCTGTCATATTAAGTCTAAAGGGTGTGAGCCAGTGTTTGTTTTTATACTGGCATTAAAGAGATACCAGAAACTTCAGACACAAGGTAACACTAAATGCTTGCTCGGAAAAAGAAATGCTGCTGATAAATTTTAAAGCCGAAGAAAGAAAGGAAAACTGACGCTCTGACATTTGCTTGTGTTATTGTACTGGTCGAAAAGTGCAACAGCAGAGTGTTACTACAATGATGAGGGGATTCACGTGACTGAGTCAACAAATGACTTACACAGCTTGATGTGTATGTGCTAGAAGGGAGTATAAAAAGGAGTCTATAATATTGATGAGTATATATCTGCAAATGTTAACTTCTGCCATGCCTCTCAACTGTCCAGATTTTTGATTCATGTCTTTGGTCTGTTCTTCATAAAATTTGTGGTTTTCTGGCAAATCATTAAGAACTTAAGTCATTAAACAGTGACAGGCATTTGAGTTTCAGACTTCATAGCCTTCTGCAAACCAAAACCTTTTTTCTTGCAACTTAAGTTTATAAGAGCACTACTTAAAATATGTCCTTATTTTTGGGTCTTTCGTCCCCCATTATTTGTTGTGCTAAGCGGTTGAGAGGTATGACTTCTGCACTAATTGAAACTCAGTCAATCACAATTGATTGACTACTGTAGAAAGTGCTACAGTACTTTCCAATCAGAAATTCAACGTACAAAACTATGCACTCACAATCAGAAAACCACATTACACAAACAAGAAACCCACAACTCCCAAGCTCATGGCTCTACTTTATCATCTCGAAAACCAAATCGCCCGAATCCGAAAACCCTGACACATGTAGACTGAATGCTAACTAACCCAAAACGCGAATATCCCGAAACTGGAAATATCGAATCAGGTAATTTTCCAGGATCCCTAACACCAGTGTACTCGCTTAAACATAGGACACTTGTCCTTCAGAGTATACTGTAAATGTACTTCTCTTTTCACACATTATAAACATTTTTGTAAGGTTAGGTAAAGTTTGTAATATAAATTTATATTACAAACTTTACCTAACCTTACAAAAATGTGTATATATTACAAACTTTACCTAACCTTACAAAAATGTGTATACTGTCTGAAAAGAGAAGTACGGAAAACGTAAACGCACTTCTCTTTTCACACACTATAAACATTTTGGTAAGGTTAGGTAAAGTTTGTAATATAAATTTATATTACAAACTTTACCTAACCTTACCAAAATGTTTATACTGTGTGAAAACAGAAGTACGTTTACATTTTATGTTGAAGTAAAAGCGTCCTATGTTCACATCAGTAGACTGGTGTTAGCGATCCTGGAAAACTTACCTGATTTGATATTTCCGGTTTTGGGATATTGGCGTTTTGGGTTAGTTAGCGTTCCATCTGTATGTGTCAGGGTTTTCGGATTCAATTTGGTTTTCGAGAGGATAAAGTAAACCCCAAGCTCATAACCATAGAAGGACTAAAAACAAATGAAACCTGCATTTATACAGGGATTCTACTCCACACACAAACTTACTTTTGCAAACTGCCCAGTCGCAGAACAGTGACTACAGTGAAAAACCCTTCAAAATTTTATAGCCAGCCTCTGCATGTTCTGACTTTTGCTTGTGTTACTTTTGTCAGTAAAACAGAGAAATTATACTGGTAGAAAAAGTGCAGCAGCAAAGTGTTACTACAGTGATGAGGGGATTCACATGACCGAGTCAACAACACTGGCTCACACCCTTTAGACTTAATTTCTTCATATGCAGGTATAGAGCTGCAGTGGTTGATTATAGTGCCATTTGACTAACTGCAACTGCCAAAACCAAGGTTGACTAAATGAGTGGTCGATGCACAGCACTGTTACCAGTATGGTATTCTGCATTGTTAGGGAGCAAGTGAGAGGCACAGAGCTGAGGAACAGACTAAGCTGGGGGGAAAGGTATACGTGTGCAACAGCTGCAAGGTGGATGATTCAACATAAGACTCCATAAGTGATAGAGTATGGGCTGAAGGAGGGGTTTGCAGATGGCTGAGTCAGATGGAAGAAAGGATGAGCTGGCATTAGGAAAGCCTAGAGTCTAGCTGTAATGCTTGTGCACACTTGTAAATCATAGGCCTTCTCATCTTCATATGCATTATCAATACTGAGTCAAAATGTGGTGCTACTTTGACTGGAAGAAAGGTTTATATCACTTAGCTTTTTAGCCATAGGTTAATACCTATGACCTGCGAGCAAGGGCTTTTATGTTTAATAAAAATGAGATTTACTAGTAGGTGCTCCTAAAACACATATGAAGGACATTAGACCCTTTGAATCAGTGGGCATACTATTGTACCCCAATGTATTTGTATCTTTTGCTGTAGTTCATTTGTCTAAGTTTCATCCAGCAGCAGTATAATTTAATAAGTAGTTTTATAAATGAAAATGTATTACTTGTTTTTACAGAAATACTAAACAAAGTATTTTATGATTTATAGGATTACCAAGAGCAGTTTGAACTTTGACCCGTTACTAACTGATGACCTGAACGAGCTCAGGATTAGTGGAATTTGCTACATTGGAAACAAGCTAGAATTCATCTTCACAAAGGATACTATTACTGTAACCTTGACAACAATATGGAGCTCCCAGTATTCTGTCTTAGAAGTTGCCTTAAAGGATTCAGGACAGCATTTCCTATTGCAAAAGGGTATTTATATTCTAGTTACTGAAACTGGAGTGGGGTAAAATATGTGGGTCCTATCACCTGGCATTTCTTTTTTTTTCCCAGGATCCTAATGTAGTGGGAATGTGGTTCTTAGTAATATGTATTCAGAACATTCTAAACATTATAGATGATTAACGTGGAGTCAGTACCTTCTTAAGAGCTAGCATTTACAGAAATAAGCCAGTAGCAATTGTATTTACAAAGCTACAGAGTTTAGAAAAATCAAATGCAACGTATTCATTCACAATTATCTAGGTCAATAAATTGGGATCCTTAATATTTATAATAATTTCTGCTTTTCTGTCTTAGCATAATACTTCAACAAAGCAGTGTTTTCACATACACATTATACACGTACCTACACTTTTTTTTTTTTTTTTACTTATGTTAGCCTAGAGAGATATAATGGTACATTAGAATGGGAGAGGTTTAGCAGTATGAAATTACTTTATGATGTGTTTTTTTCCTTTTATTGTTTATTTTTTTGCATAGAGGTGTGTATTTAGTCTCTTGAAGATTTGGATATTATGGCAACCATTAGTTGAACATGAGCCAGTATGCTAGGCTATAGTTTTTATTTTTTGTATTAGACTTTTTTATTTGCTTGTTTTTTTTAATTTATGACTTTTTGCATTGGATTTGGGAGTTTTAAGGTTTAGGCTGGATAAGCATCAGACTGACTTTGGGATGTGTCCAATTTTTTATTCTTGTGGATTTTAGTATATTTTTAGTGTTAGTTTTTTTGTTTATTTTTTTCTTGTGATGCAATGGATGGATTTCTTCAAAAGGTTAGTGTACATGTGCATTTGTATTGGATATGTTTTATTTACTTATTTTGCTTTTCTTAGCTGTTTAAGGTTTAGTTAGGTTTGAAGGAGTTTTTTTATTAGTTTGTTGGGTTGTATTTATTTTATACGTATGTCTGCTACTAAGGGTGTAGGTGAAAGTATGTGTATACTGTACATTTTGTAATGTTTTGGGGGAATTGTGTGTATTTTTTCTGTTTATTGCGTTTGTATGCTATTCTAGTTTTGTATACTACTGTGTTTAGATGTGTTTTTATTTTGGTATTGTGTTATGCATTCATATTTGTGCATGTGTATACTTTGTGTTTTACAGCATTGTTCAGTAATTTATGTTGTTTTACATGTCTGTGTAGGTTTACTTGTGGGTGTTGAGCATGATGTGGTTGATTTGTGTTGTAGTTGGGCTTTTCTTATAGTGTTATACTGTTGTGCATGTGTTTTGCGTAGGAGGCACGTGTCTTCTTTTATAAGCCTTTGTGCTGTGGATAGGTCTAGCTATTTTGAGATGTGAGTCTATGTGTTGTAAGGGGTATATTTATTCTGGTTTTGCTTGTGTAACATATTGTATTTGCATTACTTGTTTACAGTGCAGTGCGTACAGTTAAATAATTGCACTAGATACAACAGTTTCTTTAGACGGTTAATTCCTTCAATAGTTTTAAATTACTTTATTTATTTATGAAATGTTTCTTTCCTGAATGTCTTGTTTTCTAGGTTCATTATCTGCTTCTTTGCTTTGTTTTATTTTTTCCTTTCTTTTTCAGGTTTTCCTACAGTTTATGGTTTGTTTTCTTATATCCATTTTCCTAGTTTTTGTTTTTTTGTTATGGCGTCAGTTCTACTTTTTGTAACATACCATTATTTTGTCTGCACTTCTCTTTTTTATTTTTGACACATTGTCTTATTACCCTAAGGCTGCTGTAGCACAAACTTCAGGGTATACTCTGGTATGGCGTCATCTTGGACATATTATGCATTCGTGGCTTTGCACTTTGTGTTGGTGTTTTCAGGATCATAAATTTCAACCAGAACTTGCTCTTTGGGGTATTTTTCATTTTTTGTTGGCAAGTTTATCAGTTCTTTTTGCTCTTTTCCTGTTTTATTTTTATTTTAATTTCTTTAGTTATTATGCAATTTTGTATTATGTTTTCCTGCTCAGGATTCATAAACATTTACTGGAAAGAGCAAAATTGTGTTAATGGGGAAATGTGGACTTCAGCGATATGCACAACTAGTGTGTAGAGTTAAGCATTGCAGATAAGTCTGCTCTGCTTGGTTTGCAGAGTACCATGGTATTGTGTCGATTCCCTACAAGGATGAACAAGGCTAAGAGTCACATGCACTTATGCCACTCTGCTCTGGTATTACATAGTATGGGCTTCTATGAATCAATAACCAAACCTAGGTTGCTGAAATACAAGAAGCAAACAGCTAGGTGTAAAAATGTATGTATTTATTCCAATCCATGTTAAAACTATACAAATGTTGTCACAATAAAAAAGTTCAAAAAAGTTAGTGTAATGCTTTTGTCCCTATAAAAGTAAGGCACTTCATCAGACCTATTTTGTCAAGAATAAGACAAAGTTTTAAATAACTAAATTAAATGTTGAGTAAAATACACCCATAATACTGTTTTCCTTTGAGGTAAATCTTAAAAGGGATCTCCACACCAAAAAGAATATGTACATGAAGAGCAGCAATTTGAATCAAAGTGTCTTAACAGCAAAATCATAAAAAGGCTTTATAATTAAAACGTTGAATAAGAAAGATGGGAAATGGAATGTTTGTGTGTTTATTGGAATAAATACGCACATTTTACACCTGCCTGCTTGCTTCTTGGATTTCAGCAGCCTTGGTTTGGTTATTGGTTTGATTCAACAACTTTAACACCTTTTCTCTTGTGTGGTTATTGGGCTTCTATGAATCACTCACACTCTGCAAATTCCCAGACAGCACAGAGATCCATGATGTGCATGGGTGTAATTCACATAGGCCATACCTATCAATGGCCCCATTTGCTACAAGCTTGAAAACCTACAATTTGGTGTAACAAACCTTTATGAAGCTGATTTCCTTTTGTGTATAATAGAATACTCTGCAGGGTGACCTTTCAATAATTTTAATTTAAATATTTTGTTCTGTGTGCTTTTTCCCCACTGTGTCCATTACATATCCCCTATCATCCCAGACTATTTATTTCCCTGTTCTGGATATTTCTCAGTGAGGCCAAGAGCAGACCAGGGTGACCATATGGTAGGCACCCTTAGTGTTTTTCTTTTGTTTGTTTGTTTAATTTCTAGAATCCTGGAAATGAGGAATCTTGTTTTGGTCCTAACTCCACACTTGTTGGCCAATGTGTGCACGTGCCTCACCATAAGGACATTGTGTGTGTGTGTGCTCCCACACATACCTGTGATGGCTACTTTTACTGGCTTAGGGTTGTTAAGCACACATTTCCTAGTCCTACATCTGCTAGTAATGTCAAATCCTCCACTTGCATGGGACTAAGTCCAGGGCCACTATATTCCCACCCTGAACAGATGAGCTAGCAAATCTGCTAATGCTCATTCTACCCTGCCTGGCTCTTTTAGCATCCGAGCCACTAGCTGAACTCAATTGAGTTGGGTCACAGTCAGGGATTTATCCCTCTGTGCTACACATCTGGGCCAGGTAGCCTTCAGTAGTAAGCAATTGCTTATGAAAATGTTCATCGTGTTTCACTGTTGCAGTCATGACTGTAGGGTTCTCCCCTGCCGGCAGGCAGCCCTCGGTCGGCCAGAATCCCAAAGTCTGGGTCCGGCGTCGGCTGTTCAACCATGCTCCCTGATGTCAGAGTGCCAGGAGTACAAAGCTGACAGCCGACGCCATCTTCTCCAGTCTTTCTTGCCGTGCGGTGATAGCAGTTCGCAAGTGCCGGTCGGCTGACTCCTGACGATTTTTTCTGATAAACTTCAGTCCGAAAATTTTCTTCTCCACTCAAAGCTAAGTACCCCATTGGGGAAACTTTTTTCTTGCTCCACTCTGATGTCAGAAAAAGTTAATAATTGTATTTCATGTGGGAAGCAAATACCTCATAAGGATTTTCATTCTTACTGTATTCCTTGCTTAGGCCCTGACCACGACGTAGCTAGTTGTCGGTTTTGTGCTAGATTCAATCAACGTACAATTAAGCAAAGGTACGATTTTGCCTTTCATTACTTCGGTAGGCGCTTTAACTACAAAATGTCGTTGGATACGGTTCCGACTACCGGAGTTCACAAACGTCGCAAGGATAAAGACAGGCCTCCGAGGTCCAAATCTGATGATAGCCCACAAGCAGAGCCAGCTTCAGGTTCGGCCGTCGTCACTGAGGCGCTTTTGCAGCCCCTGTCGTCGGCCATTTCAGAACCAATGGCCGAAACGGACTGTCATGAAGAGCCATCCAGGCCTTTAAATATTTCTATTGCAGGACCTTCGGACAATGCTCCTTCAGATGGGTCCGGAGCCGCTGTACAGGTACTGGCTTCCGAAGGGGTTTTCAGGCCTTCTCAGCTTCTAATAAAGACAAAGGCAAAGACTCCTTCTAAATCAAAGACTGCAACACAGGCCTCTTCTGAACCGGCTCCCAAGTCACAGAAACAGTTACTCAAGATGGCGGAGGATTTACTTACTATGATTAGGGGTTCACATCCCCCTCCAGATAAAAGGCCAAGGCAGGATGTTTATTATGATTCCTCTGATCAGGCTTCTGTTTCCTCAGTTTCTTCTTCTGACCAGGAATATTCTTTCCCTCCTTATGAGGATTCTGATGCTGAGGAATCCATTCCTTCAGCTTCTCCCCCTGAGGATTTCTTTTTGGGGAAACTTTGCATGAAATGAGGGAACATTTCCACTGGGAAGGACAGGAGTATTCAGAATCTAAGAAAAGACTGAGGGATTTTCTTCTTCTTCCCCAACATAGACCCCTGGCTATTCCTCCTGTTTTGGATATTGTGGATGATGCCTTTTTGGAGGCTAACTTAACCCCTGACTCTTTTCCTCCTGCTCCTGTTAAGCCTGATAGATATTACAGGGTTCCTGATTCCCACCAGTTTTTATACAAGAACCCTTCTGCTGACCCTGAAACCATTTCTCAGGGTCCTAAGGGAGTTAAGGCCGCTTCTGCCAAAAATCCCATTCCTACTGAAAAGGATTCTCGATCCTTAGAAAGATGGGGCAAAAAGGTGTACACTTCTGCTACTTTGTCCATTAGGGCTTTAAACTGTCAGTTTCATATGCTGGAATACCAGCAATTTCTCTTGTCTGTTTTAAAACAAAAGCTTACTTCCATTTCTGCCTGTGCAGATGATAAGGAATTATATGACTTATTGCATGCCACTGAACAAGTTGGGAAGCATGGTTTACACTGTGGATTTGATGCCTTGGGGGCTTCTTATTGGGCTGCGGCCTCTGGCACAGTCATTAGAAGGCATGCATGGCTAAAGGAAGAAAATTTGCCTGAACAAGTAAAGGCTAAATTATTGGATGCTCCTGTTCAGCATAATGTTTTGTTTGGATCAAAAGCTGAAGAGGTGATTAAAAAGATGGAGGATAAGGCGAAATCCATGCAAACAGTTAAAGATTTCTTACAAGTACAGCCACCTAGATTTAGCAGGAATTGGCCTTCAAAAAATTGGTCATTTCCCACTCCAGACAGGCCTCAGAGGGGTAGCTATAGACGCTCCAGAGGAAGGCCTCAAACACAAGCTTCTTATAGACCAAGACAGTGGACTGCTTCCACCCCTAGGGGAGGAGAGGACAGGTCACAAACTCAAAGGAAACAAACTCAATGACTCCCTCTGTTGGGCTACAGGAACTTCTTGCCTGGAAGCCCCTCTTGGAGGAAAACTCTCTCTTTTTTATCAAAATTGGACTCAAATAACCCAAGACAAGTGGGTTTTGGATGTGGTTTTAAGAGGTTACAAATTCCATTTTCATACCTTGGCAAGGCCAAGCGGATGGCCAGACCTTCCAAAACATCAATGGACGGAGGCCTTAAACCAGGTGGAAGCTCTTTTGGCTATGAATGCCATAGAACTGGTTCCACTTTCAGAGATGGGAAAAGGTTTTTACTCAGTGTTCTTTCTAGTCCCAAGGAAGCAAAACTCATGGAGACCCATTCTGGATCTGTCGGTCTTGAACACCTTTTTAGAGATTCCAAAATTCAAGATGCTTACTCTACAGCAGCTACTTCCAATGCTGTCCAAAGATGCATGGATGGTAACTTTGGATTTAAAGGGATCGAGGCACTTTCAGTTCTCTGCGCTGCCCTTTGGATTGTCTACTGCGCCCAGGGTCTTCACCAAATGCCTGCCTCCAGTAGTAGCTTACTGCAGACTCAAGGGAATTCAAATTTACCCTTATCTGGATGATTGTCTAATTCAGGCAGACAGCAAGGATGTCTTACTCCAGCATCTAGAATTTGTACAGAGCCTCCTCAAGTTCCTGGGATTCTCTGTAAACATAAAAAAGTCAAATTTGACACCATCACAACAGATAACTTTTCTGGGTGCTCTTCTAAACACCACTACCCAGATGGCATTTCTGACATCCAAAAAACAATTATAGCTGGCTTCAACTTTCAAAACCTTGGCAACTTTAACTCAACTATCTGCAAGGAAATTCCTGCAGGCTTTGGGTTACATGGCCTCCTGCATCCTTCTCGTACCATATGCAAGACTACACATGAGGAAAATACAGTGGTACCTAAAAAGTGTATGGTCTCAGCATTGCCACAGCTTAGACATACTGATCTCCATCCTTCCTTGCCTTCAAAAGGAATTTCTTTGGTGGTCCAGGGCATGTGCTCTAAACAAAGGGAAACCCTTCCGTCTGCCTCCTGCCTTATCAGATTCTAACCACGGACGCCTCGGATTATGCTTGGGGAGCCCATTTTCAGGGCAACTGTCTGCAGGGCCTTTGGACAAAGGATCAGAAGCACCTGCATATCAATTTAAAGGAAATGTTAGCCATTCAGAAAGCTCTATTGGCCTTCAGGAATCTTTTACAACCAGGACAACTACTAATACGGACATACAACACCACAGTTATGTGGTACATAAGCAAGGGGGGATCTCATTCCTACCCCCTTTGCAGACTAGCCATGGATCTATGGAACACAGCTCTAGCTTGCAATCTGGATCTTCAAGCTCAGTTTCTACCAGGGAAACAAAACTTCTTGGCAGACAGTCTGAGCAGAAACCTTTCGGATCCACATGAATGGATGCTGGACACCAAAATATTCAGGATGATAACAGCAGTCTGGGGATGTCCTCACATAGACCTCTTTGCATCCCATCTCAATCATCAACTACAGAATTTTTGCACCAGGACTTTCCACAGAGAAGCTTGGAAAGTGGATGCCCTGTCAATCAGTTGGAGGAACCTCTCGGGATATGCCTTTCTGCCTCTTCCTCTTCTTCCATGGGTCTTATTGAAGATAAAACAGGACAAGCCCAAGATGATAATCTTGCTGGCTCCAAATTGGCCTCGGCAGTTTTGGTATCCAACTCTAAAAAACCTATGCCTGGAGCCCCCTTGGGTTTTACCTCAGTCTCCGAACCTTCTGTCCCAACATCAGGGTCAGGTTCTACACTCTCATGTCAGAACTCTCAGCCTGGCGGCCTGGTTAATCCAGGGCCTTTGATTTCTTCTTTCCTACCCAAGCAGGTTATGGATGTCATTTTAGAAGCCAGATGTCCTAGCACTAGAAAATCTTATGCAGAAAAAATGGAAAAGATTTTGTTCCTGGATGCAGGCTCAGGATTCTGATCCTCTTCTTCCTAACATTACTTTAATTTTACTTTACTTGACAGATCTCTTACATAAGGGTCTCTCTTTCTCTTCCATTAAGATACATGCCTCTGCTATTTCTGCTCATTATAGTACAGACCCTCCCATCTTTTCCCACCAGCTCATGAGACCGTTTCTCAGAGGAGCTAAGAACTTAAGACCTCCTGGATCTCCTCCCATTCCTGCTTGGGATCTCAACTATATTTTGGAAAAACTAACCTTGTCTCCTTTTGAGCCTGCTGCCTCTTCTGACATCAAGTTTTTATCTTGGAAGACAGCTATCTTGTTAACCCTAACCTCTGCCAGGAGAGTTTCAGAGTTACAAGCTCTTATGGCTGTGGAACCTTATATTATTTTTCATCAAGACAGGCTATCTTTGAGGACTAATCCTACCTTCATGCCTAAGGTGGTTTCCAAAGTGGCTTTAAATCAAACTATCCACTTGCCAACCTTTTTTCCCCACTCCTCAAAATAAAGGGGAAAGGATCTTACATTCCTTGGATGTACACAGATAACTACGTTTTTACCTGGACAGAACCAAGGACATCAGAAAATCAGAACAATTGTTTGTTTCTTATGCTTCAAGTTCCCAAGGTAAAGCCATTTCAAAACAGACCATTTCTAAATGGATTGCTCATGGAATCAGATTTTGTTATTCACACCATGGAAAGCAAATCCCAGGGAGTATACGGACTCATTCCACCAGAGCTGCTGCCTACCTCAGGGGAGTTCCTACCAAAGACATTTTGGAAGCTGCAACTTGGAGTTCAGTGCATACTTTTTCTAAGCATTACAATCTACCTCTCTACTCTAAGTCTAGGGCAGGCTTTGCCTCTGCAGTCTTGCAGGGCCTTTTAGCCGCCCCTTCTTCTTTATGACCACCTCCCTTTCTTTCAGCTTTGGGATTCTACCCTACAGTCATGACTGCAACAGTGAAACACGATGAACATAGTACAGTTGTGTACACCTACCATAAATGTAGATGTTCAAGTGTCTTCACTGTTGCAGTCTGGGTTTCCCTCACTCCTGTCCCCTCTTATTTTTACTTTTGTGTAGTTCCTTTTTTCACCATTCTTCTGAGGTGTATTTGCAAAGGTTATGGGACCTTTTTCATTTTAGGACTCCTGACATCTGGGGCAAGAAAAACTGGAGAAGATGGCATCGGCTGTCAGCTTTGTACTCCAGGCGCTCTGACATCGGGGAGCATGGTTGAACAGCCGATGCCGGACCCAGACTTTGGGATTCTGGCTGACCGAGGGCTGCCTGCCGGCAGGGGAGAACCCTACAGTCATGACTGCAACAGTGAAGACACTCGAACATCTACATTTATGGTAGGTGTACACAACTGTACTTTTGGCCCCTTTTTTGTTTCCTGTATTTATCATTTATTATTTATTGATTAATACATTTGTCACATATTATACAGTTTTTATTTTATACCTTTGTAGCATGTTTGGTTAGTGATTCCAAAGCCACTTTGGAAACCACCTTAGGCATGAAGGTAGGATTAGTCCTCAAAAATGAGTGATTGCTTTTCTCTGTTTTATAAGTGATTGTTTTTCGCTGTTTTAGCCCTTCTGGTGACTCCCAATTATCATCCCCTGACCTGACATTTTGTGCATTCGTTCCCCATCACCAGGGTGAGGGTCAAATGGGAGGGGTGATTATGGTCATTGGGGGTGTTTTTTTTTTATCTCTGGCCCTATTCCTCAGTTGAGTTATTCAAAGCTCTAAGGAGACACATGCAGTGGGAAGACCACAGAAGATGTTCCTCACTAATGCGAGAGGTGTTCCCTCCAAACTAAAATTCAACTTCCCCAAAGCAAGAATGGTGGTTTTCATGGTCTCCACTAGGAAAATTGTACCACCTCTCTCTGCCCCTGAGTGTGTGCAGTTCTCCCCACCCCCACTGGAAAAGATGAGCAGAAGGGTGTTGCCAGGCATACTCCGTACTCTGAGTACTTTTTTTCTGAGCATCACATCAGTATGGCTTATTTTTAGTCATATTATGTATACAACTGTCTAAATGAATGCCTCCAACTACAGGTACAATATTTCTAATCTAAAAGCAATATCTTTAACAATTTTAGGGGGGACAGTTGAAAGTTACTTACATTTAAGTGCGGGGGGGCAGCATTTTGAGAGATATGTGCATTCTAAGTGATAAGTGTCCATGATGGGGTAGTACAAAGAGTTTGTTCAGTACAAAATGGAATTTGATTGCTACACCGCTATGTGAGCAGGACACACTTCGTACTATTCCACTACTCCATCTAGCTCCTCAGTGTATGCCAAGGCCATTAATTAAACCCCAGCCACATGGGCTGTTGTCTGGGTTCCATCCCTCTGTGCCATAGAGCCATACTGTATGTGTAATTTCTCTGGTAGGTATGAAATGTGCAGTTTTTGGTTTATCTGATGTGATGTTTTGGTCTTGATTGTTGTTAAGTGTGGTAGTGCATTTAATTTGTGTGTGCACGTGTGTGTTTATTAATGTTTTATATTTATTGATGCTGGATGTTTGACTTTTTTGCTTTGTTAAAAGTGTGGGCATTCTGGGGGCTAATGCTGTGCATTTTAGTTTTATACGTATGGTAACCTTGTTGTTTTTGTCAGTGAAGTAAATGCGGCATATATTTTATGCTGTATAGCTTGTATTAGCAGTTTTGGATATTGTTATGCTATTTGTGAGTTCATGTGTTTGTGTTATGCTTTTTAGAGTATTTAATTTTGTTAAAGGAAAGCACCACCCAAGAACTAAAAAACATCTGTTTTTTTCACTCTGTTTCCTGGCGTATTTTAACACCTCAAAATCACTCTAAGTGCTTTATTTGTAATTTTAGCCTGTTTTCCACAACATGACTACCAATGGGGCTTGATCTATCAACGTGATCCTGTTCCCCCTCAACACTTCCCCTTTCCCATAATGCTTTGTATGACTCATGCCAGACATGAGGAAATAACTTTGAATTCCCTTGTCATTGACATATAATTTGATTTGTGTGAGTCATTTTTATCTTCTTTAACTTCTGTAAAAGGACTGCTTCTTTTCTGTCTTTAATCACCCTCATTTATGTTTGGCTCAGACCTTGTTTTACACTATACTTAGAAGTCATCCAGCTGTAGCCAGAAAAGTAACTATATTGCAGGCCTTTGTTCAGGGTTTAATTTTGTAGTCCAAGATGAATTGATTCTGCAAGGGTCTCTCAGTGCAGTGACAGTTTTAACACCTCTGCAGTAGTGTGCGACAAGGGGACTGTCCAGTCCTCTTGCACTACAAAGATGCCACTTTCATTTTTTTGTATCTCTTTTACAATATTCACTATTTCAAATATAGTTGGTTTAGACTTTGATTTCCATTTTCTAGTAACTGCTGTTTTGGCAGCCACCAGGATTAAAGAGGCTTAACTATATCAGAGCAATTCAGATCCTCAAAAATTCATTTTCTTGCCCAGCATTCATGATAGAGTTCTCTGTATGGAATTTTTAAAGTCTGTGAACACATTACAATCCCAAAACATATGTTTTCAGTTTCCTATTTCTCCCCTATCACACCTCCAATATTTTCCATCTACATGAGGAAAAATTCTTTGGAGTCTGCTTGGAGTTTAAAAGTATTTATGCAAACGCTTTCAGGCAAAAACCCCAAATCTTCTAGATTTTGTTTTGTGCTTGGGAGCCATACATATGTTTTCTGATTAATTCCTATAGTTATTATGTAATATTTTGTATGCCCTACTAATTTTTCCTTTTTTAGCAGCAGCTTCTGTTCTAGATTCAATTAAAAACCCAACCCATTCCTTTGTTTTTCTCTGTACTCTAATATCAGTACCTGTTAGGGAAGGCAATCACTAGCCTGCAATCCAAATGTCTTTCTTGGCCTCTTCCCATTCTGTTACCTTTCCTTCTCTAATTATTTGTTCCCAATATCTTGATTCCTTTTTTATCTTCCTCCAGTAAATTCCACCCACATCTTGTCTACTCTGTACACCCCTAATAGCAGTCATCCCTATCAGCAGAATCTCTTTTCTCCTTTTTTAATTTCCATGTTGGATTAGTTTATATTATACTTTCTGCTATTTTATGAATATAATATTCTGTATGACGTTTGTTATTTTCCTTAAGGAAATGCATCCAAAATCCCATTCTTTCCTTTTTTTTTGAATACCCCCCACTTTATCATCCCTTTCCACTTTGAACTGTAGCTTTCTGCTTGTGTTTTGTATAAGACCTTAACCGTGTAGCTCTAAAACAGCTCTTCAGATTGTCTAATCCTAAACCTGGTAAAACAACAGAAGTTAAAAACAGAATAAACAAGTGGCTACATGGAGCTGTGGATGTTATGGCTAAATATTTAGTTGTCCTGTCCGGAGTTCCACATAGTTGCTTGTTTATTCTGTACCTAATTATATATTTAGGTACAGATAAATTTATTATAAACCTAAACCTCCTTGTTCTGTTGGGAAGGTCATCTTATCACACTTGACTCTTGCCGTCTTCCCATCCCAAATAAAATTCTCCAATCCTTTATTAATTACTATCCACAATTTCTTCTCTATTTTATAAAAAAATATGCCTGATCTATGTACAAAACTAATGGGAATAAAAGCATTTTTACTGCTTGTATCTATGATGTCTGTATCCATAGGCAAGAGCTTCCAGTTTCTAAGTTTATATATTAACTTTTGTTTACTCACTTCCCACATATCTTTGGCTGCCATAACTGAATAATTTAACCTATACTTCTAAATACTCATTTTATAATGTCCCCATCAATATGGGTATTGCTGAACAATTCATGTGTGGGTACATAGTTTATAGCTATAGCCTTTGTTTTATAGTCATTAATTTTATATCATGAAAAAAAAAAACTCTCTCAGAATATTCTACAACACTGAGGTGTCATTTTCTGGTTCCATCGGGTACAAAATATAATCTGCAAATAAAGCCAATTTTTTTGACACCATATCAATTATATCCTTGAATTTCTGAGTCCCTTAATTTCTTTTCCAGTGGTTCTAAATGTAACACAAATAAAGGGTGAAGAGGGCACCCCTGCCTGGTCTCTTTGTTAAGATACAATTTATCAGAGAGAAATCCTCTCTCTTTGATTTTTGCATCCAATCATTCATATATCCTTCTAATCAACATTATTATTGTAACAGGAAATGCAGATGTTTCCATCGCCCTGCTCATAAAATCCCAGCTTACTTTTGAATGCTTTCTCTGCATCAAGACCCACTAATAACAGCAGTATTTTCTTACATTCTGCTTCCGTCTGGATAATCATTGTTTTATTAATGTTGCCAAATGTTTGCCACCCCTCCACAAAATCACATTGGTCAATTTCAATCCATTTTGATATCACCTTTGCCATTCCCCTTATTTTGTAATACTTTAACCTTTGTCAGCCCCTCTAAATAATTCTTATTACTTCTAAATGAGATGTCTTTTTCTTTTATTTCTACCTTATTTTTAAACTCCACTTTCAGTTTATCCCACACACTGGCTATAACTTCTGGAGTACTTTCTATCTTCCCTAATAACTCCTGGATAATTTCTAATACCCATTACTTAAATTCCTCTCTTTTTAACAGGTGGGTAGGGAAGCACCAGTGTCTCATCTTTACTTCAGTACCCTGCATTTTTATTGTAGTAATTACTAGCATATTATCTGAAATAGTTATTAGATGTGTATCAGTGTTTTCAATTAAACGCCCATGTTTCTGTGAAATTTAATTTCTGTCTAGTGTAGCTGCCTGTCTTCGCTTCAGTGATGTTGACTGTGATAGTTAGGTCTTGCAATGTTTTTAAATTTCGATGTTCTTGTCATGACGTTCCCAAGTTCGACAATATGGTAATTCGACAGACTAATGTAGACATATATCTTTGCAAATCTTTTTAAATTAATTATTAGCGTGCATGTTGGTAAATGTTAATTCTAAACTAAACCAATAGTTTATTTCTTTATAATGGCACTCCTGCCAAAAAAACAAAACAGAAAAACAAAATCATTGGAAGGATAAAGTTATTAATTTTTGCTGAAATCCAAAAGAGTTGATATAGTACTGAACTGTTCGGTCCCTAAATGAATCATTGAATAAATAACCAAGGTTTAAAGCCCAGCAGTTCAATAAGCCTATTCCATACTGCATACTGATCAATAGCGGAGTCTTTTTTCATTTGCATTCTCACTGAATGGCTTTGCTTTTTAAAAATATACTGCTCCCTGTATTTACCTACTCCCGTAGAGGTTGAAACAGCTGCATAACTTTTCCTACTTCCGCCCTCACCATTCACTTCCTGTTCAGTTTTGCATGTAACATAAACTAGTGTGTGTTGCACTCCTTTCATTTTCACTTCTAGTTCTGGCTCAGTGTCAGCACCGTCTTGTGGTAAGCATCTACGCAGTGTACGAGACAATGACAAAGCAGTAGAATCTTTTGTCTGATCGCCATTGAGAATTTTATTCAGAGTTTGTGTATCCAAACCGCCTTCAGTAATTACAGCCATCTCATTCTGCACAAGACCAGTATTTTGTACATTCATTTGGTCTGAAGTGCTGCTAACATTCAACCATATTATATTCTCAGCTGTCTTATTAGATACTTTTCCTCTCTTTTAAATCAAAAAAGATCCAAAACGCCATCTACTTGTTCACTCACTGTTTCACAAGTTCCATACAATTGGACTCACTTTATTAAAAAATATGTAACACTTTTATCTGACACTTTGGACTTCAGCAGAGTAAAACACCCACCCATGCAAAACTCGTCTGACAAAAAAAATCCTAATAAAGATTATGTAATTGGTCACATGGTACCAAGTAAAAACAGTTGTAAAACTCATTTGAAAACTTTCTGCGTAAAAGATGTTTAATTTCAAATTTACTGCTTTCATTTTTAACACACTACATACTCATGTAGAAATATTATCAAGTCAATTTAGCCAGTTCCTCTTATTAAACAATTATGTCTTTTGCAGACATTTTCCATGGGAAATCAGCAATACATTGTTTGGCCACACTGGTGTAAACTGATGTTGTTGGCATGCATCATGTCTAAACATTTCCAGTGGGTTGATGATTTTTGGTTTGCGTCATAATTATGATCAAAATGTTTTCTTTAAATTCTTAATTGTGCAAATCTAGGGAAAAATCAAAATAAACTGAACCAAAAAGAATAACTACATTCCATTTTTTCTGATAATTTTATGAATGGCCTTGTTTATTCACAGAAAATCCAAAAACTATCACTAATGTGGAATCAGTACTAGGCTAACTTCTAATCTTATATAATTTTTTTTAAATGTTACAGCAAGCTTATTTCTACCAATAAAAATATAATTCGTGATCATTTCTAAAAGCCTGACTGGATAGCTTCTGTCTAAAAAAATATTAACTTTTTCAGCTTTATTCTTGAATATTTTGTCATTAGAAGCAATATGAGAAATACAAACTAGCTGTCCGTTAAGCATATTATTTTTCACCGCTGCTGGATTATTACCACTGAAACGTAAGTATGAATTAGAAAAAGCTGGCTTTCAATACAAGGAAGAACCAGAACAGTTACTAACCGCATCATTTTAAATAATAATATCTAAATAGACAATGTTTGTAGGTGATGCATGGTAAGAGAATTTCAAAATGCAACCTGTCCTGTGATTGGTCAAGGAATATGTACTGGAAGCCTAAGGATTGGATGAAAAAAATCTTCCTCTTGTTGGCTTTCCAGGTCAAATGTTGAAAGGGTGGAAATTTCAAAAACTTATTTTGACACGTAACATCCCCATTGTTAACTTGATTGTTGTTGTAATTACCATCTCCATTCTTATACCTTTGATTATTAGTTCCTCCAGTTTCCTAAGAGTTCTGATTTCTAAAAGGAAGAGGATGTACCCATGTTTTTCATAGTTCTTATAAAAAGAGTTTTGTATGGGTTAGTGTTGTATTCCTATGAAGCCCAAAGTAGTAGATAAAAGCTCATTTTTTAAATAAATTAATTCCAAAGTGATTCCATAAACAATCAAGAGTTTCAGATGTGGCCCTTTCTCCATTGTCACTAATTTGGTGCCACTGTTGTGGTCAATATTTTAATGGAAGCATGTTTCAACAATTTGACAGTAACATGTTGGCCTCATTGCCGGGTTCTCATTAATGTCTTCATCAAATATATCTGTCACTTTGAGTTGGTGATACTATACTTTAGGATATTTTAACATCTATTCCAAAAGAAACCACCTGCCATTCTGAAGTTTTTTAGGAAAAGATATTTACTATTAATGCATGTCTAAACTGCCAGCCTGAGGTGGATACATTTGTAAAGGGCATAACAATAGGATGGATGTTAAAAACTGGTATCTGATAGGTATACAGAACCAAGACACATTTTTAGGTGCTAATGGTGTTGGGGCTGCTGTAAGCAGGTAAAGTACATAGGTTGGGATTCGGAAAGGCAGGCTTTATCTAAGGGGAAGCCTTAACATGGGCATTTTCCCTTACAGTAAGTTTTCTTTGCTTTAGCCATACTAAAATTGAGGTTTTCCAGTAGCAGGGTCCTTGGCACAAAGGTTGGTTTCATGGGCAAATCTGCATGATAATGTGGCAGTCTGGGGAAGCCTGTTATTGCTGATTAGCCACCAACTCTCTCCTGGAAATGTCAGTGGCTACAAATATACCCTGCTGAGCAATTCTCTGAATCAGGGCATCACTTGGCCATATGAAATTTCACTGTTAGATGAAAACGTGGCCACTGTAAAAACATGTTCATTCAATTCTATTGGTGTATTGACAACACAGGTAAGTTCAGTGAAAATGTGGGGATGGGTTGTGATGTTAATGTGTGTATGTCTGTGGATTTGTGTGTGTTTGCCTGGGTGGTTGCACTAGGGGATTAAGATGGGATTCAAGAGTCTGGAAGTATAACTGTGTGTGTGTGTGTGTGTGTGTTGTGTGTTGAAACATGCATTTAGGTAAATTACTGATATTTTCCACGGCTGTAATTGACTGCAGGGGGGCTGTATTTGTTTGTTGACGTGTGTGTGCATGTATGTGCATAAGTATGCATGATTGTCTGTGTTTATATGTGTGTGAATGTTGGGAATGCCTTTACCAATGCTAGGAAAATAATAATACAACCAGCAGAGACATTAATCAGCCAATAATGATTTTTTTTTCTCATTGTGACCATAGCTGTCTCTAAATTGTATTTCTGACTATCACGGTAATTGACTGATCTGTGGTAATCAATCACATCGAGCAGTGAGTCTTTTTCTGAATTCCAGGGATAGTGTAGCAGAGTAGTAAACATCATGTTAAAAGGCTGGATTTTGCAGTTACTTTCCTAAAAAGTGTGACATATTGCAGTTAAAGGCAATAAATACTTATCTCCAAACAAATCAACATAGACAGTATTGTGTACTTATTTTTTTTACCTACGTTTGCCGAGAACATCCAACTCGGTGAAAAAAAAAGTTCTTAGCAGTGGCCCAGGGAGAAAATCTCTACATATGTTTTATTTGTTATAATAACATTGCAATACTTTATTTGTTATAGTAACATTGCAATACAGTAGGACAGTTGTGGGACAATTACAACAATTTATAAAAATGTACTTATTAATATAAAGTATATAATAGAAAAGATAGGAATAATTACTATTAATACATGTCAAAAACAAGGAAAAATATAATATCAGTAACCACAAATAAGAATGGAGTATAGTTTCATTAAATTGTAGCATGACTGTTAAGAGTTGGAAGAGAAATAATGAGTAGGAAAGGGTCTGTGAAGCATAAGATCACTAAATGGTACAAGTGGAGAAAGAAGGCTATAGCTAGGGAAAATGGAGTGATAGATGCAAGTGAGAAAAGGTGTGAGTGGGCCCGTAGAAAATACTTATGAGATGAGTTATTTAAGAAAGAGAGAAAGGAGAGTAGAAGAAGAAAGGGTGATTGATTTATTGAATGTTTTGATGCATTTATCACGCAATCTTTATCTGCTATCCAGGGGAGAGGCACTGACATACCCATTTATCAGTTAGGTAAGATTTTAGCAGTGTTTTGAAGGAGACATGTGACTGTTCTAGTGTCAGGGTGAGAGGAATGGTATTCCAAATTTTGGAGATGTAGGTAGTGAAAAGAGAGTTGCCTGCTGAGCTTTTTGGTTTGGTGATATTTAGGAGTTTATCTGTAAATCAAAGTGACCTGGATCTTGAGGGTGTGCATAATTGGATGAGGTTGCCAAGGTGATCTGTAGAAGGAGTTTATCTGTAGATCAAAGTGATCTGGATCAGGAGGGTGTGCATAGTTGAGATGAGGTTGCCAAGGTGATATGTAGAAGGAGTTTATCTGTAGATCAAAGTGATCTGGATCTGGAAGGTGTGCATAGTTGGATGAAGTTGCCAAGGTGATATGTAGAAGGAGTTTATCTGTAGATCAAAGTGATCTGGATCTGGATGGTGTGCAAAATTGGATGAGGTTGCCAAGGGAAAGACATTTATCAGGTTATGGCAGAAGTTATGGATTGAGAAAAGTTAGGAGTAAGTGTGATAGTGGGGCAGCTCTAACCAGTGAAATTCTTTGAGATATGTGCAATGGTGAGTCCTGTGGGGGAGATTGGAGGCAAATTATTATAGCATTTGTCCAACTTGTTGATCTGGGAGGATTGTAGGTAGATAAACATGATTGGAGTAAAAGAGTGTGTTAAGAAGGAGGGCAGAAGCAATGTTTTTTCTTGGGGTATTGGTTAAAAATAGTGTAGAGCATGCCTTGCTTTTGATGCGTGTTTTTTTAATTATATGCAGTTTGTGGTATTCAAATTTTTATCTGTATAAATGCCTACCAGTTTAGTGTAAGGGACAAGTTCAGTTTTTGTGTTGGTTATTTGGAAGAGAAAAACATAAGTTTTGTTTTTTGGGGTTTAGAAATAATTGTAATTTGGTTAGGTAGGTCTCTGGTGAAGTGAGGGAGTCCTGGGTTATTTTTTGTAGATTGTGCAGATTTTTGGCTGAGCAGATGAGTAGTTTTGTCAGCATACGGCATTATGCCAAACTTAAGACTCACTCCATCACCACCACTTCATCACTACCTTTCCTTAAACATCCCACCAACCTTCCTACTTCAACTCCCAACTCTCTAAACACCACATACTAACACATATACCCTTCCTCCTATCTATTGCACTTCACTCGGATCTCTCCATCTCTTCTAATATTATTCTTATAAAGTATTTAATCCATTTCCCCACTAATCCCTACCAGACATTTCTGTCTTAACTATTTCTTTGTGCAATACATACTTGTAAGATATATACCCTTTAAACTGATGCATTGAAATATTGTATTCTCTAAACTATCTGATTGCATCTTGAAGCAATGTTATGATCTTTCTTGTATCTAATGTATTGTATCATTAAACTGTATTATCTGTTAATGTCTGTACTGGAGCTTTTCTCCCCGGGCCTGTGCCGAAAATGGGTCCCTTGACCCAGTCGGACTTTCCCGGTTACAAAATGTCAATAAATAAGCATATAAATAAATACATTATACTGGTATTCTTGGTTATTGCTTGTTGATGAATATATTAAAGAGAATGGGTCCTAGAATAGAACCTTGGGAAACTCCGACAGTTACAGGTAGATAAGAGGAGAGATGTTTCTGCAATCTAATTGCTTGTGATAAATCTGGGCGGTAACTGTGGAACAACATTAATGCATATTTTTAGGCCTAGTTTGGAGATTTTTTTTGTAGGAGAATGGGATATGAGACTGTATTGAAAGCTTTGGCAAGGTCAAGAAAAAGGGCTGATACGAGGTTACCTTCATTTTTTCTTATATTGATGGTATTGATTAAGTTAAAAAGGGCAGTAGTGGCACTGTAGGTAGGAACAAAAACCATGTTGTGAGTAGGATAGAATAGAAGAGAAAATTGTGTAATATGACTGAGTAGCTGCATCTGTATGCATTTTTTAATATCTTAGATAGGGGAAGTAATATTGCAATAGCTCTGTAGATGGTGATATCAGTAGAGTTGACACTTTTTTGAAGGGGTAGAATGTAGTAGTTTTTCTTCCAAAGTACGAGCATATAGATTTCTTTGATGCAGCGGTTTATTAAGATGGATATTGGGTAAGCTATTGCTGCTTCAGCTATTTTAATATGTTCAGCTGGTAAATTATCTAGTGCTAGGGAAGTGGGCTTTAGCTTTTGGAGAATTCTTTTGATAGTTGAGATAGGGACTGATTGGAAGAAGCAGGCCTGAGGGTACTTGACTGAGTTGGAGTGTATGTATTCAGGGGTTCTGAGTTAATAAATAAGGTAGGGAATGAGCTGATGAAATGTGAGCTGAATAGACTGGCAATGTTTTACAGATCTCTAGGGTTCGTAGTCGTAAGAGTAGGTTGAGTGGAATGACCAGGATTTAGTATCAGATTAAGTTCAGAATGTTTTGGAAGTCCTATGGAGTGATCCTTAGGGGTTTGAGTAGTAATTTTTCTTATCAGAGATTATACAGCATTTGGCATGGTTTCTGAGTCATCTGTAAGTTTGGAGTTTATTCTGAGTTTTATTTGTGAACCATATTTTCCAGGCTCTGTGCTTCATGATTTGTTTAGTATTTTTGGATAGCCAATGGGCAGGGTTGGCTTTGACTCTTGTTTCTTAGTGGGACAAGTTCATTTAAGATATTTAAGATGGTATTGAACTCAGGTACAACATCCTCTAAGGGAAGATATTTAAGTTTGTTCCAGTGTACTTATTTTAGGTTAGTGATTAATGTGTCTGTGTTGAAATGAGATAGATTGTGGACTGGCTTTGTGACCTATGGTCTTTTTTAATAGTGAACATAGATAGGAAGCCAGACGATACACACATATCAGGAGTTGATGTTAATATCCAGTGTAGGACTGCCCCTTTATTATTATGTTATTGTAACAGGTAGGTTTGGTAAGCGATTGGGACAGGCTATATAGGTTTATAGTGTCCCTGGGGTTCAGTGAAGAGAATGAGAGATAGTGGATGTTAACATCCCCAGTGATTATTTTTTCTTGACGGACGTTTTTTGAGGTGCAGTTGAACAATTCTTCAGCTGTATTGATATTTTTGACTGGGAGAATGTATCCGGATTTTATTATCATTATTAATTATTGTTATTATTATTACTTTCATTACTATCATTACTATTATTGTTATTGACTTATGTTGGTTTGGTTTGAGGGAAGTGATGAGAATTTCAGTGATCTTGAACTGCGAGGAGCTACATGAAGAGAAAGCGAGTCAGCTGGAGACTATTTTATAGAGAATAGCCAATCCTCTTGCTATTTTGTATTTCCTTTCAGCTCTTAAAATGTTATAGCTTGTGGGGGGGCAAGTACAACTGTGTCTGGAGAGTGGCTAGCATGCATGACATTCAGTTATTTTATTTACAAAGACTTCTGATGTTAATGTGAAAATGTGAAGGGTGAAAGATTTATGTAGGCAAGGAGGTGTGAAATTTGCCTCTAGGGAACATTTCTTTTTTTGTTAGATTGTTGGTTCTTTGCAGACCGAGCTAGGAAAGATGTGCAGCAGGTAAGGGTGATAAAGGATAATGAGGAAATGTACTCACAAGCGAGGAGAGTGTGTTGAACAGATGGAAAGAGTACTTTGAGGGGCTGATGAATGAAGAGAATGAGAGAGAGAAGGTTGGATGATGTGGGGATAGTGAATCATGAAGTGCAATGGATTAGCAAGGAGGAAGTAAGGATAGCTATGAAGAGGATGAAGAATGGAAAGGCAGTTGGTCCAGATGACATACCTGTGGAAGCTTGGAGGTGTTTAGGAGAAATGGCAGTGGAATTTTTAACCAGATTGTTTAATGAAATAAGAATAAGGGTGATGTGCACAGCTGTATTAATTACAGAGGGATAAAATTGATCAGTCACAGCATGAAATGATGGGAAAGAGTAGTAGAAGCTAGGTTAAGAAGGGAGGTTACGATTAGTGATCAGCAATATGACTTCATGCCAGGAAAGAGCACTATAGATGCGATGTTTGCTCTAAGAGTGTTAATGGAGAAGTACAGAGAAGGTCAGAAGGAGTTGCATTGTGTCTTTGTGGACTTAGAGAAAGCATATGACAGGGTGCCTATAGAGGAGTTGTGGTACTGTATGAGGAAGTTGGGAGTGGCAGAGAAGTATGTAAGAGTGGTACAGGATATGTACAAGGGTAGTGTGACAGCAGTGAGATCTGCAGTGGGAGTGACAGATGTGTTTAAGGTGGAGGTGGGATTACATCAAGGATCAGCTCTGAGCCCTTTCTTATTTGCAGTGGTGATTGACAGGTTGACAGACGAGATCAGACAGGAATCCCCGTGGACTATGATGTTTGCAGATAACATTGTGATATGTAGTGAGAGTAGGGAACAGGTTGATGAGACCCTGGAGAGGTGGAGATATGCTCTAGAGAGGAGAGGAATGAAAGTCAGCAGGACTAAGACAGAATATATGGTGTGAATGAGAGGGAGGATAGAGGAATGGTGAGTATGCAGGGAGTAGAGTTGGCAAAGGTGGATGAGTTTAAGTACTTGGGATCAACAGTTCAGAGTAATGGCGAGTGTGGAAGAGAGGTGAAGAAGAGAGCACAGACAGGGTGGAGTGGGTGGAGAAGAATGTCAGCAGTGATTTGTGACAAACGAGTACCAGTAAGAGTGAAAGGGAAGGTCTACAAGAGGGTAGTGAGACCAGCTATGTTATATGGGTTGGAGACAGTGGCATTGACAAAAAGTAGAACAAACAAAATGCACCAATCTTGCACTAACAAACTTGTATTTATATATAGAATAAGATAAAAAATAAAAAACGTAAGCGCTTTCACGATAATTCCTATCGCTTCATCAGACCATGATGAAGCGATAGGAATTATCATGAAAGCGCTTACTTTTTTATTTTTTATCTTATTGTATAAATAAATACAAGTTTGTTAGTGCAAGATTGATGCATTTTGTTTGTTGTACAGTTCTGCTGATTTTGCACCTTTCCTTACCCTGAGCCGTTTTGTTGGTTTCTGCCTTGACAAAAAGGCAGGAGTCAGAGCTGGATGTGGCAGAGTTAAAGATGTTAAGATTTGTACCGGGTGTGACGAGGGTAGACAGGATTAGGAATAAGTATATTAGAGGGTCAGCCCAGGTTGGACAGTTTGGAGACAAAGCCAGAGAGGCGAGATTACGTTGGTTTGGACATGTGCTGAGGAGGGATGCTGGATATATTGGGGAAAAGAATGTTAAGGATGAAGCTGCCAGGTAAAAGAGGAAGGTTTATGGATGTGGTGAGAGAGGACATGCAGGTGGTTGGTGTGACAGAGCAAGATGCAGAGGACAAAAAGAAATGGAAACCGATGATCCACTGTGGCAACCCCTAATGGGAACAGCTGAAAGAAAAAAAAGTTGGTGCTTTGTAGATCCTGGGTTACGGTGTATATCACCACTTGGGTTTATATGTAGAGGGGTGTAAATGGTGAATGATGAGCCACTTTATCTTCATTTTGTTTTTCTGGTCTAGTTTCTGCTCGAATAACTTATGAAGGTACAGACTATATTTGCAAAGATGAATTTAAGTAGAAGTGAAAAGGCTGGGTGCAATTGATAAGTTGTGAGTATGAAGATGAGTTGTGTTTTTAGGGAGGTGTGTGAGTAGGTGGTATGATGGTAGATGTATAACATGCTTATAATGTTTAGATAGCGTTATATTAAGTGACTGCTGTAAGATATTAAGAAAGAAAGAAATAAAAAGGCACTAGTATGGTATGGAATAGGAAAAAGAAGTTCATGGAAGAAAAGGTGTTGCTGGTGAATAGAGGAAGATGGGAGTAGAAGAAAGAGTGCAGTAGGATTAGCTATGTAAAATAGGGATAAAGGAAAATGGAGGGAGACTGAGGTGGGGAGACAGTTGTGTGAGGAATTGATGTATGAAGGCTGTTACATAAGGGGAAATGGTGGAGAAGAATGAATAATAAGGATATGACTCTGAGTGGGAATGACAAAGTGGGAAGTATGCCAGCACGAGTGGTTAGATAGGATGACAAAAGTAGATTGAGATGTCTGAGAGGAGGGATGCTGTTGAGATGAGGACTGGGATTATGTGATTTAAGTGTAAAGTAGGTGGGGTGGGTGAATTGAGAGTTCTATAACAGGGGCAGTAAAATTTAAGAATAGGTCAATTGCACAGAGTATCCATTTGGAAATTTGCTTTGTAGAGATGTAAAGGTTATATAGTATGGAATGAAAACACAATTGTTGGCATTAAACAGTAGCACAAAAATGGTTCATGTAATGGCTAGAATGTTCTCATGTTTAATTGCATGTAAATGCTTAAATCCTGTTACTGACTGGCTATTATTATTAGGTTGTTACTGTTTAATTAAGTAATGTTATATGATGATGATCATCATCAGCCGCCTTTTTCCCATTTTTCTACATGGGGTCGGGGTAACGTGTTAACTGTCGCCAAGTCTCTCGATTCAGTGCCATACTCCTGCCTTCTTCAACATTCATGCCTGACTGTCACAGATCTTCTTTCACACAATCCATCCACCTCTTTGCTGGACATCCTCACTTCCTCTTACCTTCTTCTTGTCTGTCCCAAATCTTCCTCACCAGATTGTCTTCTGATTTTCTGCACGTGTCCAAACCACCATAATCTGTTCTCTTTGATGTTTTCGGCAGTTGGAGCTACTTTGGCTTCTGCTCTTATGTCCTCATTTCTTTGTCTGTCCCAAAATGTGCATCATACCAACCTTCTCAGGCACTTCATTTCCATAACCTCTAGTTTCTTCACTGCCCAGGTTTCTGTACCATACAGTAGCACTGCTTGCACCACTGTCTTGTACACCTTACTTTTCAACTTCTTTGGCATTTGTCTGTCGTAGACTACACCTGACATTCTATGCCAGTTGGCTGCAGCCCCTCCATAGCTCTCAACCTTCCATCTCCAAAATGAGGAACACTAGTCCTCATAATGTGGAACAAATGGGAAAATGTGGAACACATACTAATGGCTTACTAACAACTTCAACTAGGAAGGCCATAGGATGGTTAAAATATGCTGGTTTTACTTATAAAGAAGATATTTTAATGAATTAATATGATTAATTTCTATTTACCATGGATTTCACTTAAAAAAAATTCCTAACACTGAATTTGTGACAGAGTCTTTCAATGTGGAACTTCGAGGAACATGAACTTTTTAAGACCCCAAATGAGGTATGTTCCTTGTAATGAGGGCTTGAGAGGTATGAGCCCCTCTAATTCTAGCTTTGACCTCTTCATTCAGACTTCCTTTTTCCTCAACCACCCCTCCTAGATACTTGAAGCTGTTTACCTGTTCCACTATATCCCTGTCTATCTTTATTCTCAGCTTCTTCTGATTTCCCCCATTTGCTGCCATTAGCAGTGCCTTATCTGTGTTTAGTTTCATCCCTTTTGCCTTCAGTTTTGCATTCCATTCTCCTATCCTTTGCTGAAGTTCTTGCTCAGAGTCTACCTGTAATTCCACATCGTCTTCATACAGCAACTTTGTTGATATGTCCCCTCCGGCCTGTTTGTTAATGTAGTACATCACCAGTATGAACAGCAGTGGGCTCATAGCTGAACCCTGGTGTACACCCACTCCTACTGGGAACCCCTCTGTGAGGCCAAACACTGTTCATATTTGAGTCATTGGATCCTTGTACATAGCCTGCACTATTTCTACCAATGTTTCTGGGACTTCAAACCACAGCAGTACTGCTTAGATCAGCTTTCTTGGGACCTTGTCATATGCTTTCTCCAAGTCTAGGAATGATATATAATATCATGTATTAATTCATTTGCATCTGTACAACAGACACCAGTATTTACAAGCACTTATTATGTATACTTTTTAAAATGAGTTTTATGAAGCTGGGAGTTTATCTCTTCATTATATAGAAGTGTTAAGCTATGGATATCTTTTTCGTAATAATTCAATACATCTGAGTTAGGTTTATTTGGGTGTGTCTAGGTGCTACTGGCTAGGTGCTACTTGTACGGATACAGTGTATATATTTTTCTGTGCTTATTGTTGGCCAGATGCAATTTATGCTTTGAATCAGTAATGCAGCAAGACTGCTCACCTTGCAATTTGTATAGATCTCTGGGGGTGTAGAAGTTAATACTCAAACTGTATAGCAAATGAATATACTATGTGGTTAATTATACACTGTAATCTTTACTTACTTATTTTTAGGGCAGCCTGTTTCTTTCCCATTTGGAGCTGGCCAAATACAGAAGAGGGCAACCTGCTGGCCTTTGTAACCTAAATGGAGTTTTGCAAATTACAATAAACTCAAGAGGCTTGTGACTAGTGTAAGGATAAGCAGCTACACTATATACAACAGCAATTAAGTAACTTATAGCCATCTGATAATTGCATCCACTGCTGGATAAACATTTGAAAAGACGATCGTTGATGCTGTCATAAAAACTGCAAGAAGTTAACACTTGATGAAAGTACCTTGGTGTAAATGGGTCATGTGCAGTTAAGCTGCTGCGCTGGAACTTTTTACATGGTATGCTTTAAAGATCAGTTTAACTCTGTTCTGTGTTGTGCTGTACAAAAATAAGTATGTGAAATGTTCCCATTTGCTACATGAACTACCAGAAATGTACAGAGAAAATGCAGAACTTTAGTACGTTAAAGGTGTGTTTGTTAGGCTATTATGATGTCCTCCGGAAATCAAAGAAAGGCATCCTGGCACAGCTATAAGAAGTGAGTGATATTCTAGCTGCATGCAGTATTTGAACAAAACGGGACCATTGTGTATATACACTTGCATTTGCTTCTCTTTTACAGGCCTGGAAGTAGAAGTGGGGATGTACTACTGCAGTGTGTTTTTACCAGTATTAGAAAGTGGCAGAGTTGACAATTACTGGTGCATGTCGAAGTAACTTAAGTGATAATTCATCTGTTAAAAATATAATGCTGCAATCTATGAACTGTTAAATGGGGTAGTGTAAGCCAGATGGTAGGGGCTGCCCAGTGCCAGTAACACCTACATGTGGTAAGGTGACATGCAGCTGTTGAACTCGTTGTTAAAGGTCTATCAGTGTTGGAGTTTCACTGACTGTAGGCTACCCCATCCCTTATAAATAGTTGGCTGATGCCTGCACAAGGAGAGTAGAGATAGAGAAAGCTCCAACTACAGCCCAGGCAACTTAAGTATGACTAGCAGCTTGGATGCTTGAAGATACAAGCAGGGAGAATGGGCATGCTCATCCTGGGCGGGGGGCTGTGGTTCTCACTCACCTCACACAACTTATGTAAAGACAAGATGTAGGTCATAGTGCAGAGACCCACCATGCTGAGGAAAGGCAGTGTCTTGAAAATGTGGATGTGACCACCCAAGCCAATGAAGATAGACCTTGTTGGTACATATGGAGGAGCATGCATCCATGAACTGATGGACATAAGTGATCTTTACTGTCATGCAAGTGCACATATCACCACCAGGGGGTGGGATTCTGCCATAAAATCAAAAATGCTGTCATTGCTGGGATTCCGGTGCGAATAGATAGCACCTTTATGTCAGCCTGGATGACAGCACCCCCCCCCCCCCCCAGTGTAATGTCTGATGAAAATGATAGCCAGGGGTAAGAATGAGATAAAAATATTTGGCAGATGCTTATTTGCTATGTGATTTTTTTCCACATATAGACAATATTCTTCTACGAGTAAGAAATAAGTTTCTGTATTGTACATTCATGGAAATGATACAGATGGAGCTTCTAAACAAAGCAGATTACTGCACTTCAATATGGTCAGGAATTAGACCTCAGCTAGGGAAAATATGGACCTGACAAAGCTAAAAAGTTGATATGCATGATTTTTTCCTTTACATATATTAGCTTGGATTTTTATTCTTAATTTACAGAACTTTTGCAAATTTGTGTTTTTTTAATGTTCGGATGATAACCATATGTCATTCCTTTTCACTGCTGCAGTTTTCTTTATTCTTGGTCTATCCTGCCTAGGATAGCCTAATGTCCGGCCAACATAACAAAACCTTTACACCTTCCAGGTGTTGTGTGCCAGGTGTATGTTCTACATGCAAGGCATAATGTACATATGTGACGTACAGATTCCCAAACCACAGAACTTCTTCACCACTAGTCAGAATGCTACCTCTAAATTTGGTTTCTATGCCATTCACTGAGTTGGTTCATCTACAAAGCCTTCTAAAGATAAGTCCTCCTTGGGGGTCCCTTCCTTTTTTCCTCCTTGTATTTTGTTTTCATGTCATTCAGGAAGGGAAAATGAGTGTGAGACTTGGGTTCCATATAAACATAGACCAAAGAAGTGCCTTTTTGTTTGAGTGCTGCACTTAACCATATAGAATGTGAGATTTTTCAAGTTTTTGTCCCTAAGACACTCTGCAGTCTTCTGTTATCCCTCTCTACTTATTCGGAAAACCAGCATTTAAAGCTTTTAGCTCAGGGTACCATGGCTGAATCTGCTCAGTATGAAGTTCAGCTGTCACTTAAGAAAAAAACTAAAAACACACATACTGATCCTGCTGCTGTCCAGCCTCCATCAGACATCTCCCTTGGTTTGTATGAAGAACCCGAGGGCCATCTGGTGCTGATGCCAGTTCCATCTGCTGCAACCCAACACAGAGCTGTCTATCTGCATATGCATCAAAGCTGTACATACATCTGTTACAGATGTAGAGGAGGAACCATGGCTGATTATCCAGGGGGGCCTAGGGGGATTCCCCAAATATTAATTAGGAAAGAGGTGCCTGCTACCCTCATCAAATCTAGGGAAGGGTGTGAACCTCCTAGATTTGTTAAAACATTAAAGCAAACGTTCCTTCAAAACAGGAAACATAAAACCAAATGTGTGTCTTCTGTGGCTAAGGATCTTCACAAAGTATGGCAGGGCTTTACTCCAGGGCTATTTAATGCCCTTATAGCCCTGAAGTCCCCACAAAGGTTGACTGTTCCAGCTTCTGCTCCCTTGTCTTCCACACCTTCTAAGGGCCATTAATTGTCAGACGCACATGACTAGATATGTCCTGGTTCTTCTCTTCCAGCTTAGTAGGTTTTGAGTGGTACACCTGATTTGGACAGTAAGACTTCTGCCTTTTCTCTTCTGAGTCCTGCCTCTCAGGTGGCTCATGATTCTGACTCTTCTGATGAACAGTTGGATTCTGGTCCACTCTCCTCTTTCCCTTGGTCTGATGAAGAAGATTCACTGTCCCTGATTTTCCTTTTGAAAAACTATCCTTTGGGGATACAGTGATATTATGATGGAACACTTTAAATAGGACTGTTCCCAAGTTTAAAGCTGATATTATGAACTGTTGTAAATGGACCCACCCAGACCTTCTACAGTCTTTCCAATTTAGATGCTCTTTTGGATGCTTTTGCAGCAGATTCTGGGATTCCTGACTCTTAACCTCTCTAAGAAGCCAGACAGATTTTGTAAATATCCCAAGTATTTGTGTAAAAGTCCTTCATCTGATCCTGATGTGGTTTCCATGTCCACAGATAACCCATCCAAACTTCTATCTTCCTCCAAACTTTTACCTTCTGACAAGGACAGCTGTGCTATGAAAAGGTATGGGAAAAATGTGTATACTTCTGCTATTTTGATGTTTAGGGTCATTAGTTATCAGACCCACATGACTAGATATTTTCTGGTTCTTCTCTTCCAGCTTGTTAGGTTTTGACTGAAATGCCTGATTCGGAGAGTAAGACTTCTGCCCTTTCTCTTCTGAGTCCTGCCTCTCAGGTGATTCACTGTTCTATTAAATGTAGCTGCATCTGGTTCTGTCATGAGGAGATGCTCTTGGCTGCACCTTCAAGGCTTACCTGAGGACATTAAGGTTCCTCCTTAGACAACCAGAATCTCTGCGGCACTGATGCTGCAGAATTGTTTAAAATCCTTCAGGATAAAGGTGAGATTATGAAACAAGTGAAGCAAATCTTTGCTTCCCCTCTACCCAAATTCCAGAGGAACTATCCATCTAAATCTTCTTTTGTCCAGAGACAGTCTATACTAAACCTGCTGGGAGCAATTGGTTTCCAAAGCAGATTTTCCCAGACAAATCTATTCTCTAAGGGCCAAAAACCTTCTTTTCTTGAGAAATCTACCTTTATCTGACATCCAGCCTCCCTTTACCCTCAGCCAGATTTTTCTGTCCCTCAGGCTAACCCTTTCCTTTCCTGTTTGGCAACAGGTAACCACAGATGCCTGGGTTCTCTGCATTATCTAAAAGAGTTATTTTATGGCTTGCAAGTCCTTTCCTCCACTTCTTGGTCTTCCTCAGCCACCTCCTTACCAGCTTCCATCCTCATTTTTCTTTGCTTCCGCAGGATCTGGTAGAGCACTACTAAATCATACACTATTTCTTGCAATACAATTATGTAACAATGTGTACTGTTTAACTACAATTTACGCTCACAGAAAAAAGTAATTAACTCTTCTGTAATCTCTCAAATCAACACAATTACGTATTTTTCACAAACCCTTAATATGCACACCAAATATAACATAATACCCTTGTACTTCACCCTTGTCTTCATCCTTATGATTAACTGCCCACTTCAAATCACAGTTGTCTAAACGCCTGTGTCTACTCACACTACCCATTTCCCACCCCCAGCAAAAGTAGTACCCAAAATCATCCTGATATCACCCTCCATCTCCAGTATTACAAACACTGACCAAGCTTCATATACTGTTCTCTATATCAAACATTCAGCACCCATTTCCATAAAGTATGACAAATTCATAACAAAATTCTTAAAGCTAATTACACATATACCATCTCAACTCATTCTTATTCACCCCAACACTGGACCCAAAAATAATGTAAAACACTTAACATCTCAACCCATCACTCTACCTCAAAGTTTTCTAAACCTTCCCAGAAAAGGAGCTGATCTGCTCTTACTTAATGTCAGAGTCAGAAGCATTGTAAACAAAATACAAGAGCTGCATGCCACCATAGCTCTTTACTCCCCGGACATAACTTTAATAATGGAAACTTGGCTAAAACCAGACATCAACAATAACAAATTTATACCTCCAGGTTATAATATCCTTAGGTCAGACAGGAAAAACAAAAGAGGAGGTGGGAGAGCAATCCTATTTAAACATAACCTCAGTTTAGTACCCATTAATCAAAACACCCCTGACTTCATTAACTCAGAGATAATATTTACAAACAAAAAACTCTAAGAAACAATTAAACATAGTTGGTACTTGCATCCCTCCTGGCAACAACCTCTCCACAAATTAACATATTCTCCTGTGGACATCAAATTTCTTTCCACAAGAAACAATTATCATGGGTTATTTCAACTTAGACTGGTACACCTGTGACTCTCAAAGCCCAACTAACCACATAAATCTCCACAGCTTTACCCAATTAATTCAACCCTCAACCAAGACAGACAAAAATAACTAAGAGACAGTCGATCTTGGACTGGCGTTTTACCAACAGACCCAGCCTCTCCTTTCAATCCAGTTGTCTTCCAGATACCTTTAGTGATCATAACCCAACCTACCTTCTCAGACACTGTAAACCCATTTAAACTAAACACTTAACAAGAAACTCATAACAAAAATAATTTTACCCCTAGCAAATTCAACACAATCCTTAAAAGATGTAATTGGTCACCTCTCAAGTATCTCCCTCTAGAGAAAGCTGTAGACTTTTCTAATTCCACTTTCATTAATGTCCTGTATAAACTTGCACCTCCAAGAAAAATGAGTTAAATCTAACTTTGCACCTTGACTAACCAAAGAAACAAGATCTCTACTAAAAACAAGAGATAAAGCTTGGGAACACTGGCATTCTAACAAAAGCCAAGCTAACAAACAGGCCTACCTTGAACTAAGAAACAAGCCAAAAGGAAAATCAGACGAAATAAAATTAACCACTATAGTGATAGCCAAGTAAAACATCAAACTTATCCTCAAAAAATTTGGATTGCAATAAAAATACTGCAATCTGGTCAAGCTAGTACATCCTCCCCAACAACCAGTAACACTACAGATAGTATATAAATCCAATTTAATAAATACTTCACAGAATCTATCTTAGCCATTTCAAATAACAACATCTCTACCCCACATCCACATCATTCAACACCCAACCTGGACAGCAACACCTTTTCCTTCCAACCTGTCCCACCAGAAATTATAAACAAATATCTGAAAAAATGAAAACTACAACCCTAGCAGCTGATGAACTCCCTGCTGAATATCTCAAAATCTCTGCTGAGGCCATCTCTTATCCCATATCCATCCTCATTAACAGATCTATCGCAGAACAAAAGCTGCCAACAATTTGGAAAATATCATATATTATTCCATTGCATAAAGGTGGAACATTAAATGAACTGTCCAACTACTGTCCTATGGCAATCTCATCACCCTTGTCCAAAATATTAGAGAGATGCATGCACTCCCAATTACTAAACTGCCTCTTAACTATTAATATTCTGTGTAACATTTAGCCTAGATTCTGACCAAAACATGGTACTACTAGTGCCCTATTGTCCTTCACTAACACTGTTACTTAGCATAGAAATTACTGCAAACTGGTATCCTCAATCATTCTTGACTTATCTAAAACTTTCGATACTGTCTCTATTAATACATTTATATCTGCTTTTTCTGATCTAAAACTTAGCCACTCCTACTTGCATGGTTCTAGGATTACATGACCGGACGCCAGCAGGGAGTAAAATGGCAACACAGTCTTTCTCCACTTCTACCAGTAACTCTTGAAGCACCACGGGGGTCTATCCTAGGTCCTCTCCTCTTCACCCTTTTTACTAACAAGCTCCCTACCTCTACTCTACGTGCATCCCTTGTCCAGTACATGGACGACTCTAATGTAATATGTGCTGCCCCCACACTCCAACAACTTCAAATAAAAACCCAGCAGTCATTCTCTTCAATTGAAACCTGGCTAGCCAATGCTCAGCTTATTCTTAATCCCAATAAAACTAAGTTCATGCTTTTTCTGCCTACAAGAATGCCAGATCCCCCCATCCTTCAACATCACATCAGCAAATAATACAATTAGTATTCCAGTATCCAACACAAAAGTTGTGATCACTGATAGTAACTTGAGATTCTACAGTCACATAGACCAGTTAATAAAGTCCACAAAAAACTCAGATTTCTATATCTGAACAATTTCTAAAAAACACACAAGACACCATTGCCAGAACTCACCTTGTCTCTACCTTTCTCTATTTATCCCCCATTCTCACCAACCTAAAAAAATCAGATGTAACTAAACTTGACATCTGCTACAATAAAACTGTAAAGTTTGCCACTGAATCTGCGTATAAGTCTTATCATTGCCTGGCAGTAAGACAACTCAATTGGTGAGAACTGCCTAACTTCCTAGCCTACAACCAACTGACAATAGCCCATCAATTATTCTACCAACCAGACAAAACCCCTGCCCTTCACAATATCCTCCAATCCTACTCAACTCTAATCGAGTCTTTTGTTCCACAAACAAATCACTGTTAAAGATCTCTACAGCTAACAACACAGCTGGAGAATCCCTCTACTCTAACTACATAGCTAAACTCTGGAACTGTCTGCCCCTCAACATAAAAACCACAGTGAGCACCGTCAGATTCAAAAATTTGCTTAAAACCCATCTATCTTATAAGTGGATGTAGTACAGTTGTGTAAAATCTTACCGTAGTGGTAGATGTCCTTGCCTTCATTGCTGCAGTATTCTTAACAGAAAGGATTCCCTGCCATGAAAGCCTGAATGTCTGGCCAATCTACCAAAGACTACATGTTGCTTTTAAAAGGTACACTGAATGTTACACAAATGCTCTTTGGATAGCATAGGGCATAAAGGTGATGTTCAGGCCTACCATAATCAGAACTGAATGCCTCAGTAGAAACACAGTCCAAGAAAACCAAGAGGTAACCTATACATCCCGGGAGGCAAAAGACTAGGGGGATGGAGGGAGGGAGCGAATACTGCAGCAGTGAAAGCAAGGACATCTACCATTATGGTAAGATTTTACACATTTTACACAACTGTACTATGTCCTTACATTCACTGCTGCAGTATTCTTAACAAATGGGAGAGTGCCAAAGCTCAAGAGGAAACTAGAGAGAAGGAAGATGCAGAAGAGTCCCATAAAAAGCCATGAAGTATGGTGCTAGAAAAAACTGCCCTATCTCCAGAAATACAATCTGACTTGTAGTGCTTTATAAAGGTATGCACAGACGTCCAGGTAGCTTTCTCAAGAATAAAATTATTATCTAAGCCCTTGAAAAAAACACCCAAAAAAGCCACAGCTCTAGTAGAATGAGCCTTAACTGAAGAAAGAAGGCTCTTACCTTGAAAAGTGTAACAAAAGGAAATAGCCTTAGAAATCCAAGAAGAAATAGTTTGCTTGGTACAGCAAGTCTCAAAGATCTAGGATGAAAAGAAACAACTGATCAGATTTTCGATTAGTCTTATCCAAATATACCCTGAGTTGCCTATGCACCTCCAAAGTATGTAGCACCCTCTCACTGTCAGATTGTGGACAGGGAAAAAAATAGGCAGATTAATAGATCGATTCAGCGATAGTTCTTTAATCACCTTAGGCACAAAAGAAGGGTTGGTGTGCAAGGAAAGACTAAAAAAGGAGGACAAGCCATAAGAACCTGCAACTCAGACACCTCTCTGGCAGAAGTAAGATCTAACAAAAGAACAATCTTCCATGAGCAATGTAGCAAGAAAACTGAAGCAGCAGGCCCAAAAGGAGCCTGAGTTAACTTCTCCAAAACAAAATTAAAATCCCAGGTTGGAGGAAGAACAGGCTTCCTGGGAGGTCTAATATTAAGTAAAAGTATACCTTTAAGAAATTGTTTAATCTTAAATCTAGAAGCTAAAGGAAGACAAAACGCAGACAAACAGAGACAGCTGTTAAGTGGGCCTTAATAGAAGAATAGGCCAAGCCAGCATTTTTTTAATAAACAAGAAACAGCTTTATTAAACCATCACTTACAACATAAGTAATCATACATTTTTATAAATGAATGTAAACCACATGGACACAATCCTAGTTGCAAGCATTTTACATCACAAACCATACTAACACACTCCTAGTTGCAAACATCATACATCACTTATAATCTACCCAATTGTTTTCAAACATTACATAGATTAATTAAGTCCTATCTTATTTTAAACCTCATTTCTCCCCTGTATGTATTATTCCCACAATTATCATTTTTTTCCTATGTAGTTTACTCCTAACTTTTTCTAAAGATCTAAATTCCAGTTGTTTTATCTCTGTTACTATATTCACTACTTCTAATATAGTTGGTTTAGATTTTGATTTCCATTTTCTAGTAATTGCTTTTTTGGCAGACAACATAATTAGAGACAGCGAGGCCTTACCATGCCTAGACAATTACAATTCTGTATCATAGCTCAGAAAAATTATCTCCCTCATGACACCAGTCTGCTTACCCAGCAGTGATGCAGCAGTTGTGTTGCCGCCTCACAGCAAGAGGTTCTTTGGTTCGATTCTTGGCTGGGGTGCATTCTGTGCGGAGTCTGCATGTCCTCCCTGTGTTCATGTGGGTTTCCTCTGGGTGCTCCGGTTTTCTGCCACAATACAAAGACATGCATCTGGAGTGTTTCTCCCCGGACCTCCACTGAAAACTGGCTTTGTTCCAAGTCGGACTTTCCTGGTAAACAAATGTAAATAAATAAAAAATAAATTAAATCTCCTACAGTGCATCCTGCAGGGAGTCCTTAAAGTCTGCCAACTCACTGCACTCCCAGAAAGTATGTTCCCAATTACCTCTTTCTTCCCCATCACACCTCCAACATTTGCTATCTATCTGAGGAAAAATTCTCTGGAGTCTACTTGGGGTATAAAAATATCTATGTAAACATTTCTAAGCAAAAATCCTAAATATTCTACATTTTGTTGCATATTTGGGAAACGTACATATATCCTCCCATTGTTTCTTTGTGAATTACTTATCCAGTCTCTCTTCCCAATCCTGTATAACCTCCTCTAATTGATTCCTATAGTTATCATGCAATATTTTATATGCTGTACTAATTATTCTTTTTTTAATGGTGCTTCTGTTCTAGATTCTACTAAAATCTCTACCAGTGCTGGTCTTTTGTTTAGGGACCCCCCCTGTTTCTTTCTCTTTGCTTATACTCTGATATCAATCCTTGCTAGAGAAGGCAATCTCTAACCTGCAGTACAAATAAAATCTTGACATCTTCCCATCCTATCATCTTTCCCTCTCTAGTTATTTGCTCCCAATACCTTAGTTCCTTTGTGAGGTTTCTCCAATAAATTCCCGCTCCCTCTTGCCTACTGTCTATAGCCCTAATTGCAGTCTTCTGTATCAGCAGAATCTCCTTTCTCTATTTCCATGTTGGCTTAGTTCTTAGATACTTTCTGCTACTTTATGGATATAATATTCTGTATGATTGTTGTTATTATCCTTAAAGGCCTGCATCCAAAATCCTAGTCTGTCCTTGTTTCTTGAGCTCCCCCCCCCATTTCCACATCATCCCTTTCCACTTTGAATTATAGTTTTCTACTTGTGCCGTATAGGAGCCTAAACTGTTTAGCTCTGAAATACCAATTCAAATTTGGTAATCCTAATCCACCTTGTTCTGCTGGAAGAATCAGCTTATCCCACTTGACTCTTGCCATCTTCTCTTCCCAGTCCATCAGCTCTTTATTAATTGCTATCCACAGCATCTCCTCTTGTTGATAAAAATATGCCCGACCCATATATGACTAAAGGGACTAAAAACATTTTGACTGTTTCTATCTTATTTTCCATATTCATATAACAAAGCTTCCATTTTCTCAGTTTTTGTATTATCTTTTGTTTAGTCTCTTCCCACATATCCTTAGGTGCCACATTGGAATAATTTTTAATCCATACTCCTAAATACTTCATTTTGTCATGTCCCCATAAGTACGGATATTGCTGAACAATTTGTGTGTGAGTACATAGTTTACCGCTATTGGCTTTGGTTTAGCTTCATTAATTTTGTATCCCGAAAAGATTTGAAACTGTCTCAAAATGTTCCACAACACTTTAATGTCTCTTTCTGATTTTGTCAGGTATAAAATATCATCATCTGCAAATAGAGCCAGCTTTTCATGACTATCATACCAATTATATCCTTAAATTTCTGAGTCCCTTATTTTCTTTCTCAGTGGTTCTAAATATAATGCAAATAACAAGGGGGGGGGGAGAGGATACCTCTGCTTGGTTCTTCTGCTCAAGCAGAAATTATCAAAAAGGACCCCACCAACATTACTTTTGCCACTGATCCTTTATTTATCCCCCTAAATCAACCTTATATATTTTTTCAGGAAATGGAAATGCTTCCATTGCCCTGCTCATAAAGTTCAAGCTTACTCTGTCAAATGCTTTCTCTGCATCAAGACCCATCAACAACAGTGGTATTTTCTTATGTTCTGCTTCCCCCTGGATCATCATTGTTCTTCTAATGTTGTCAAATGTTTGCATCCCCTCCAGAAAACCACATTGATCCATATCTATCAATTTTGGCATTACTTTCGTCATTCCTTTATCCATTATAGACATGAACACTTTATAATCATGATTTAGTATCAAAATGATATGAGCAGTCACAAAAAAGCCAGCACCCAACTCGAAATGGAAATATTTAATGTGTGGCAACACAGAACATAAAGAACAAACCGGTTTCGGCCCAATGGTCTTTTTCAATGTATAATTCAGTCTGTAGTCAACCACTTCATTTTATACAAAGCCAGAAGCATTAATTAATTATTAAACAATTATAAGTGTTCAATTAAGCCAGTTGGAAATAATCTACCCAGTTTCACAGTCCATGATTTCTCTTTTTTATTTAACAATGTGTGCCAACCTGTTTTCAAAGATCTATTGCCCATAATCCTATCAATAATAATGAATTTGAAAGTAGCTGTCTTATGTGAAATACTATATTTATATAGAGCATTAGTCAACTATTTATTTCTAATGTTACTGAGATGTTCTGAGATAAGAAATTTAATGGGTCTAGAAGTTTGGCCAACATAAAAAGATGAACACGAACAAATTGCAAGGTAAATGGCCCAATCGCTGTTACAGTTAACAAAGGCATTAATACAAAAAACTTTTGGAGTGTTTTTACTAGAAAATTCCTTAGTCTGAAAAATATGTTTGCAAAAGGAGCAGTGTCCACAAGGGTAACATCCCACAACTTTGGTCCCATCTAGTGTAGCCTGTGTTGACTGTTCCAGTGGCATATAACGTTTGTAATGGCTAAAATGACTTCCCAAAATTTGGCATTACAAAATGAGAATGAACATTTATCCACTAACATGTTACATAATTTGTCATCAGCCAAAAGAATGTCCCAATGCTGTTGCACTATGTCCAAAAATTCATGTGTATTCCCACCATAAGTAGTGGTAAATCTAATTTTATTATCCCTCTGGAACTGATATTTCTTATATGTAAGTAAATCATTTCTGGAGAGTTGTTGACCCATGAACAGATCAGCATATATGGGTGCAAAGGATGCACCCATAGCTGTACCTTTCAACAGTAGATAACATTTGTTATTAAAATAGAATACATTTTTAGACAGGACATGCTCTGTCAAACACACAAGGAAGGTATTGAATCCCAGACTATATAAAGACATTTTGTTCAACCAGGGCACATAATCCTGCCCAATGTGGAATACTGGTGTAGAGAGAAGTAACATCCAGGGTACACATCAACCAACCTGACTCCAATTGGGTGTCGGAAACAATATTTAAAATTTCAATTGTATCCTGTATCCTTGCTCTAACTCCTGATAATAAAGGTTGTAAATACATTGTAAGGTAAGCAGACAGAGGTTCAGTAAGGGAACCTTTAACAGAAACAATGGGTCTCCCTGGGGGTTTGTTGATGTCTTTATTAATTTTTGGAAGAAGAAAAAAAATACTGTGATGAGGGATCTTTAACTTTTAAATGAAACATTGTATATTTATCTATTATACCTTCACTAACTGCAGACTCCAAAAATGTATCTATTTCATTTTTAAATCTAACTGTGGGATCATAGGGCATACAAGTGTAAAATCTGGCATCTTGTAACTGTCTATTAGCCTCCTCAACATACATAGACCTATTCATTACTATTGTTCCACCGCCTTTATCTGCTTGAATGATGACAATATTATTATTATTATTTCTTAAATTTTCTAAAGCATCCATTTCCCTTGATGTCAAGTTGGAAGGAGAAATGTATTTTTGGGGGTTCAAAACAAAATGTAGTTCTTTCAGTATACATTTTTGAAACACCTCAACATTTTTGTTCATAGGTGGAACAAAGGTGGATCTATGAAACTTAAAACCACTACACTCATTATGCCCATTGTCCCATTCAGTATCATGAAAATGTAATTTAAGGTTAAGCAATCTACAGAAAGCATACAGGCCCTCAACAAAAGTATCTTCTGAAACAGAAAACCCAGGGATAAAGTTCAAACCTTTATTAAGTATCACCTAATCAGATTCAGATAAAACAGCCGATGAAATGTTAATGACATTGCTTGTAGAAGTTATCTGGGTTTCAGAAAATTCAACATTGCTTCCAGAAAGCCATCTATGCCTGTTTTTAGATTTGTGTTTCCTGCCCCCCTCCTCCTTTTGTTATGGGTAATAGGACTGAATTAATATATGATAACTTATCTTGTTCAGTGTTACAATATTTCTTAAAAGCTGGTGACATCTGCTGTCTATCAATTTCTGTGTCAGTATATGAGGACGAATCCTCACCAGACTGATTTTTTAAGAATTGACTTGTCCCTTTTTCTCTTTTGGCCCACTGGCAATGACTCTATTTGGACAAACTTGACACGTAGTGCTTTTTACATATTCAAAGGGCTTACCCAATTTATAATCCCTTAAATCCCTATGAAATGTTCGAATTTTCCTATCTTTTAATTCCTGTTCAGACTGAAGTAACTCCTCCCTTAGTTTGTCAAAGCATTGTTTATAGGTTAATGAACCCTCAAAAGATTTGGCTTTTTCACAAATCTGGGTGACCTCAGATATGTATACATCTATTCTATGCTCATAATACACATGTCAAGTTTTAACAAACAGTATGGAGGCTTTATTTTGAATTTCAGCCCAAGATGTAAGAAGTGTATCATCAGGTTGGCCAACTAGAGGTTTTATATGCATTCTCAAGACCCTTGGGGTAATGTTGTGGTAGTATCAAAATGGGCCTGTATGAAGCTGGGTCTGATGGATCTTTACCCTCTTTAGGTATTACATATACCACTGCTTTCTTCCAGGATGTTGGTACTTCCCCACCTCTTAAAATACTGTTAAAACCTTCCAGATCTTTATTAGTGTTTTTCCCTCCTAGCTTCCAAACCTCCACAGGAATACCATCTATTCCTGGGGACTTTCCTGTAGATTGGTTATACATCACAATTTTTATCTCATCTCTTCCTGTCCTAACCATTAGTAATTGATCCCCATCTACCTCTAACCTTGGCATATTTAATTCTTCCAAAAACATTTCCATCTGTATATTTTCTTGATTTCCATACTTCTATGCTTTATATAAACTTTCATAGTAGTTCCAAAATATTTTTAATACCTCTACAGGATCGTTTGTTACCTTCCTGTTATAGCTTGGCAACAGTCCTTTCTACTTTTTGTTGCCTGAGTCATTGTGCTAAAAGTTTTTTGTGCTCTAGTGTTATTATCAGAAATAGTTGCTTAACAGCAATCTTTCTAAACTTGTACATGTTATCGAGGTAATCCCTTATTTTCTGCTTAGCATTCTGCAGTTAATCCTCTTCTTGTTCTGTGAGATTCCCCCTATTCTGCAGTACTTTAACATTTGTCAGGCCCTCTAAATAATTCTTGTTACTTCTTAACTGTAGTTACCTTTCTTTTATTTCCACCCTATTTTTAAACTCCACCTTAATTTTATCCCACTCCCTAGCTATATTTTCAGAAGAAATTTCTATCCTCTCTAATAGCTCCTTAATAATCTCACTATTCATTTGTTAAATTTCTCTCATTTCAGCAGATAGGTAGAAAAGCACCAGGGTCTCATTTTTATTTCATTACCCTGTATTTTTATTTTAGTTATTATTGGTACATGATCTGAAATAGTTATTGGGTGAGGATCAAGACCTTCAATTAAATGCACATGTTCTTGTGAAATATAAATTCTATCTTGCCTAGCCTAGTTTTTATATCTTGAGGAATATGTAAATTCACTCCAAACTCCTATGACTGAATTCACATCTTTCATGCCAAATATTTTCATAAATGTCTTTAAAAATCTACCCTCCTTCATTATACTTACCCTTCTGGGCCCCAGACAAATCTTCACTGCTGCAAATCACATTCCAGTTCCCACCTATAAGTAATATTCCTTGCTGAAAACTGATTATTTCTCCCAGAATTTTCTTAAGCTCCATTAGAGCAGTTTTAGGTGGAATATAAATACATGCCAGTGTAATCCTCCTCCCTTGCCAGTACCCCCTTAGTACTACAAATCTGCCATTATTATCTTTTTTATCCTCTTCTATCACTTGGAGCTCCTCTTGCAATTAATACAAGTATTCCTTTTTTCCTTTGTCCCAGGTATTCCACTGAATAACCATCCTAAAACCTTTATCAAATTCAGATGTTCAGTTCTAAGTGTGTCTCCTGTAACATAGCTGTTTGCAGTCTAAATTTTTAATATATTTCACTACTTTTTCTTTTTTGTATTTGTCTGCGAGACCATTGACATTTAAAGACATTACAGAAAACATCATTGCATTAAAAAAGTTATGTCCACCTTTTATGTATAACATCTTTTTATTAAATATCTAGTTCCAGCTTTTGTGTTACATGCATTCATTTTTGGCAGGTTGAACTTTTATACAGTTGTTTCTAGTCATATCCATTTCAGCCTATGTCAAATCTTACAAAATGTTTTGCTTTATTGAAAGCCCTCAAATAAAAATGCAAACACACCCCCAATATGCCCTAAAACCTATTAACTTAATACTAACAGACTATGTACATCTTCAAATATTAAAGTTTTACCCTCCTAATAGCAACAAAAGTCCCAAACTTACAGCCACACTCACAGTCTTCAGTTAACCTAAAAGATAGGTTATGCATGCTAAAACACAAGGTGCAGCCTGTGCTTCTACTAAGTGCTAATTGGTTTTGTCTTAGCTTTATAGCTGTCACAGCTGGGAAAACCCCTGAATGCTTTCAAAGAACATGATGTCTTAGCCAATTTTTCTTTTCTTTTTTTCGCTCAACCAATCTCCACCAGACTGTAGCCAGTTTCTCTTTATCAGATTGTCTGCACGGGGACATGAGAACCAGACAGGCAGTTTCTCCTTATCAGATTTTTTGCATGGAAACATGAAAACCAGCTGCAGTATTTCCACTAAGCAAACATGTTTTTGCTAGGAAAAATCCTCATAATATTCAATATTCTTTTTCATTTACTTACTCTCTCTTAAAACTTGTTTTGGCCAAACCAACATTGAGCAACGCACAAGAATAAGAGAGAACCAAAGGAACATCCACACTAAGTGGGTCCAGGTTACAAGGGAGACTCCAAATAGAAAATCTGTTCCATTTGGATAAGTAGGATTTCCTAGTAGTAAATTTCCTGGCCTCCTGCAGGATTTGCAGCACGTCCTCAGAAAGATTTGTCTGCGAGGAATCAAAATCCTATCACCCATAGTGTCAGTTGAAGCATAGACAGGTGGGGATGGATGCGAGATCTCTTGTCTCATGTGATTAGATCCACACTGTGAGTTAACTTGTGATGATTGCCTCTGGGTAGATGCAGAAGTAGTTGTCATGGCCAAAAGGGAGTCATCAGCAAGATTTTAGGAGCATCCTGTTGAATCTTGAACAGGACTTTTGCGATGAGAGGAAGGGGAGGGAATACATAAAGAAAGATCCCCTTCCAAGAATATGAGAGGGTATCACCTTTCATACCAGAGGACCTGGGAATCTGGCACAAAACAGAGGAAGTTGTCAGTTCAGAGGGGAGGCAAAAACATCCACTTGAGGAGTACTCCAATGGTGGACAATGTCCATAAACACATCCCTGTGAAGCATCCATTCATGGGACTGAGTTAAGGACCTGCTGGGCATGCCTGCTATAAGGTTCTGACCAGAAGGGATATAAACTGCCTGAAGAGTCTGTGAACACCTTGAGAGGTCCTGAAAACAAAAGGGGATGAAAGATCTGAAGAGCCAGCAGAAGAGCGTCCATCTCTTTGACATTGATGTGCTCCTTCTGCTGATGAGGTGACCACACCTCCTGTACTTTTAGGGAGCCAAATGTCACCCCCCATCCCATGTCTTAAGCATCTGTGAACAATTCCTGAGAAGGAAGAGGGAATGAAAAGGAATCTCTGGATTCAGAGCAACTGTTGCATCCACCAGTGAAGTTTGTGTCTGAGACAAGGAAGAAGAACTAGAAAGTCTAAAGGATGTGCATGTTGGAGCCACACTGACTTCAGAAACCACTGAAACTTTCTCATGTGAAGTTTGGCTATTGGGAGCATTGGAATGGTGGATGCCATGAAACCCAGTGCTCTTAGAAACTCCCTGGTGGTAATGGAAGCCAGAGGAAGAAGAGTGTGAAAGAATGGAATGAGAATTAAGGCCTTTGGAGGGGGCAGGGATGCAAGCATTGGCACAGTCTGAATCCTGCAACCCAGAAAAACATGATCCTGAGAGAGATTTTTTTTTGAAATTTTAGTGAACCCCAGGCTCTGAAAAAGATAAACAGCAACATTTTGCAAAAGGGTCTCTGGAGAGGATGCCTGAATCAACAGGTCATCTAACTAAGGGAAAATTTGGATCCCTTAAAGCCTGCAGAAAGCAATCACAGGAGCAAGATATTTGGTGAACACCTGTGGGGCAGTAGAAAGGCCAAAGGGCAAAGCAGAAAACTGAAAATTCCAGGAAGCAACAGAGAAATGCAAAAACTTCCTGAAAAGAGGATGAATCAGAATATGGAGATAAGCATCCTTGAGATCCAGAGACACCATACAAGTCTGAGGGAACAAGAGAGTAAACAGAATCTGAAGCAACAACATCTGAAAGGATGACACGTTTAGAAACGTTTAGATGAGTGAGGTCTAAAACAGGTCTCCAATTGTCCTCTTTTCTGTGCACTAGAAGCATTCTAGAGTAGAAGCCTTTCCCCTTTTGGTACACAGGCACCTCTTGAATAGTACCACAAGTCAAGAAATTTTGAAGAACCTCTGGGGAAAAAGGGAAGTTGTTCCTGAGGAGTGCCCATAAAAGAAGGATAGGATTTCCACACCATGAAGTACCTCTGATGAATAATCGACAGAACCCAAGAATCCTGAGTGATCTGAAACCAAACAGGATGAGAAAGAGAAAGGCAAAGAGAAAGAAGAATATGGCTGGGAAGAGATGGAGAGTCATAAAACACCTGGTTTGTCCAGAAATAAAAGCTTCAGAGTCCCTGAAAACTGAGAAGCCTTAGCAGGAAGAGACAGTTTGCCACTCTTCCTACCTTTAGTAGAAGGATGGGATTGCCTGCAAACAAAGGCAGGATTACCAGGGTAGTTTCTCTGAAATTTAGGCACAGGAGAAATAAATATGTTTAAGTTCCTGTAAGGCCTCACCCTTATCCTGAAGAGACTTAAACCAGCAGCAGCTTTCTCGAACAAAAGTTTAGAATCCAGAGGAGCATCCATCAACTTAGCTTTAATATCATCAAGCAGAGGTTGAAGCCTAAGCCAAGAATACCTCCTCATAAATGAACCGAAAACAGCAGCCCTAGAACAGGCATCTGCTGCATTGTAACTAAATTTAATAGAATGATGAACAATTTGAAAGGAAGTACTTAGCAAGAAAAGAACAGAAGTTTTACCATTGGAGGCTGGAAAATCAGAAATAAGTTGATAGGCCTGAGAAAGAAGAACCAACACATAACCTAGATACATGGGTCTGATAATTAATAACCTTAAAAGCTAGGGTATCAGAAGTGTAAACCTTCTTACCCAACCTTTCCATAGTTCTGTTGTCCTTTGCCGTAGACAATAACTTGGGCAAAGGAAGCAATTGGGATGGGTTATCAGAGGCTATAGACATGACAGAGGGATCAGAACCAGGACATGTATATAGGAAAGAACAATCCTCGGGCACCCTATAAAACCTGTCAAGCTTCGGGGGAGCAGTGGGCAGAGAACCAGGCACATGACAGATACTGGAAAAAGCATCCAGCCAAGACGGGTAGAATAGTCGCAAGTTTAGGAGAGCCCAACTGCAGCAACACATAGTGCCTCTTATGGATATGAGAGATCTGAGCACAATCCCACTTAAAAAATCCATCATCCTAGAGAGTGTGTCCCCTAAGGACATTTCCTAAAAAAGAACATCTAGATTAAAAGATTCACCCTCCTCTGATCCATAGTCTAAAGGAGAAGGAATTTGAGTAGAATAAGGCAGGGATTCATTATCCAAATCCAACTCATCCTCAGAAGAATTTTGTTCTCCAGTCCTTTTAAGGGGAATGGAGGACCAAGGAGGAGCAAGAACTGAAACCTCTTGAGGAGACTTTAATGACATTAAAGCAGCAAATAGCCTCTGACTGAAGGCCTGCCATTCACTTTGTGGATACCTAGAAGCAGAGGAAACATGTTTAATTTTTTGTTTCTTCTTTAAGGGAATGTTCCCTCCAGGAAACTGAGAGGGCTTAACCCAGGACAGCAGTTGAGAACAATAGTAGGAACTTCTTCCTCAACCAAAAACCGATGGACTCCCCTAAGCCCCTCGGGAAAAATCAGCCGTGGTTCCCCCTGAACATCTGAGATTGGTGCCTGCAAAGCTTGTTCAGATGTGCTGACAGCCAGACCCTCACCGGCTTCTGACACGGTCACAGCAGAGAAATCCAACAACACAGCTGGGCGAGCCTCTGGGTTTAATGACCTCAGGAGAAACATCTGGCAGATTCCAGTCATACCTTTTTCATCTTCTTCTTCCCTAACAGCTGACCCTTGGGGCAGGAGATCCATTGTATATTTAACAAGAAGATTAAGACGCTGGTTCTCAAGATGCAAGGAAAGAGAAGAAAATCTATTGAAAGGGGTTTTCGGAATGAATGCCTGACAAATAAAACAAGACATATGGTCATGAGAAGCTCCTAGACAAAAAAAGACACTTATTGTGGGGGTCTTTATGGGGAATCTGTCTCCCACAATGGCATTTACTCTTCCTGTATGACATTTACTCCAAGGAGCACAAAAAAGTAAGAAAAAACAAAATCCCCAATGGGGCTCTTACCTGCAACTACAAAAGAAGTCAGCAAACAGGCATAGGTAGTCACTGAAGAAAGAAAATGCATTCATTTGGCAGGAAATGGATGCAGGTAAACAAACCAATGGTAAAAAGATACATTCAGACTGGCAGCAAAGAAGTTCTGATTATGGTAAGCTTGAACGTTACCTTTATGACCTACGTTATGCAATGAGCATTTGGGTGATGTTTGGCGTACGTTTTAAAAGCAACAAGTAGTCTTTGATAGACAGGCTGGACATTCAGGCTTCCACAGCAGGGAATCCCTTCTGTTAAGAATACTGCAGCAGTGAATGTAAGGGCATGCTCTTGTACTAACCCCGATTAATAACAAACTATCTTTAAATACTAGCCTCTCTAGCAACAGCACTACAAAACCGATGTACATTTTTTGAGCTCTTTTGTTTTAAATTGCTTTTCAACCTTAATTGAAGTTGGGCAGTATTTACTGTAAAGAAAACAATGTATAAATCTCTGTAAACTGTAAAAATGCTGTACTGTCTCAATGTAATAATTCTGGTTTACTATATGTTCTATCTCATTGTGCATAGGCATCCATTTTTATATATATATATATATATATATATATATATATATATATATATATGTATACTGTCTCTATTATATATCTGTATCTTTATAATCTCTAGATGTATTCATGTGAAGCTTTTTTCCATGGGCCTCCCCTGAAAAAGGACAGCTTGTCCAGTCAGACTTTCCTGGTAAACAAATGTAAAATAAATAAGTAAAATAAAATCAGATGACCATCCAACCTGTTCCTTGTCTCAGCAGGGAACAGGTTTTTATTCCAGAATGTTTCTGGTTCCCAGGAAGGAGGGTCTTGGAGGCCCAACCTAGACCTGTCTTTTCTCAACACTATTCTCAGGGTTCCTTCCTTCAGGATGTTGTCTCTTAAGATACTTTTACTCCAGGTCTATGTTAAATCATCAAACACTTAAAAAAGGGAACGATGATTTATCAGACCTATGTAAGTGAAAGCTTACAATCTCGAACGCTTATAACAGCGATTTTTTTCCAAGGGAAAAAAATTGCTGTTCCACAAAAAAAAGGAAAACAAATTTTAAAACATTACATAAAGTGGGGGGCTGCAGCCCCCACACCCCCTCCACTTAAATATACCAACTCCGAGATCGCACTACAGTCACAAAAACGGCAAAGTAACGGAAGTGGCCAAGCGATTTCTTTCCCAGGGAAAGAATTTGCTTATATGCCGTTTTGCTATTTTGCCTTTTCGTGCTTTCAAGTTCGATCAAGACACAGTCGAAAGAATGCATCTTAGATCATTTAATAGGAACCCTTTTACCTCTGTTGCTTCCTCAAGCTTTTATGACATCTCTGGATTTCAGGGACACTTACCTCCAGAGTCCTATTCACCGTCTGTTCAGGAAGTTTTTTACGTTTCTCTGTTTCTTACTCATTATTAGTTCTCTGCTTTGCTTTTTGGTCTTTCTACAGTTCCAAGGGTCTTTACTAAATATCTGGACACTGTTATAGCCTTCTGCAGAATTCCGGGAATTCAAATATTCCCTTATTTGGACCACCTTCTAATTCAAGCCCCCTTTCAACAGCTTCTCCCTCAAAATCTACCCTTCGCTACACTTCTTCATAGTTGGGGGTGTATCCTCAATCTCAAAAAGTCTATGTCAACTCCCTCTCAAGACCAGGTGTTTTTGGGTTGCAGGATTCAGGCCATCCCAATCCTGGTTCATCTCCTGCCTCCAAGGTCCTCTCCTTGACTGCTTATTTCCAATCTCTTCTTCCTTTTCTTCTTCCTGTAAGGGAATTTCTCCAAACCATGGGGTTCATGGTATCCACCATTCCCATAGTTCCTTTTGCCAAATTTCACATGAGGACATTTCAGTGCTATCTCAAGATTGTTTGGCTCCAGCACTGCCACCCACTGGAGTATCTGGTCCCATCTCTTTAACTTGTCTCAAGCTCAAGCACCGTTGGTAGATTCATCAGATTTCCCTGAATCTAGGTCTGCCTTCTCAAGTTCTTTTCCCTACTCAGGAGCTGCACACAGCTGCTTCTGATCACAGTTGAAGAAAATTCTCCAACAGTCAAGAAGTACAGGGTCTTTGGTCCCATCAACTGAACATATCAACATCAAGGAGATAAGGGCTCTACTTCCAGCTCTCCATGCTTTTCACTCCCTTTAGGTTCCAGGTCTTCTAAATGTTTTTACAGACAATACCACAGTCATGTGGAATATTAGCAAGTAAGCACAAAATCTTACCCTCTTTGCAGGCTGGATCTTCAGGATTAGGACTTTGCAGTCCACCATCACATGGTTCTTCAGGTGGTTTACATCTCTTCAAAGCAGACTGGTGGCAGATTCTTTGAGCAGGTCCAGGACAAATCCTCACAAATGGAAGCATCACAGGAGATGTTTCTGGACACTGTACATCAGTGAGGCATAAATGTCTCAGGTAGAGCTTTTTACCTCCCCTCTGAACAAACAAGTTTCCCAATTATGTTCCACTGTATTAAGTCTTCTGGCTTTTAAAGTGGATGCCATGTCTTTTTCTTGGAAGGGGATATTTCTGTATGCCTATCCCCCTCATACTCTAATACCACAGGTCCTGCACAAGATCATGTGGGACACACCCAAAATCTTGCTGATGACTTCCTTTTGGCCCAAACAGCACTCTTTCCCCCTTCAGTTTCACCTGGCCAGGGACAATCCTCACAGCTTACCTTACAGGATGTATCTTCTCACTCAAGACAAGAAATCTCTCATTCACCCTCAGTTGTCCACCCTTCAACTTGACACTTTGGGTGATAGGGTCCTGATTCCTTTCAGGCATCAATTTTCTGTGGACATGCTTCTGATTTTGCAGTAAGCCAGAAAACCCAGAACTAAAAAAATTCTACATGACTAAATGGTAGAAATTTTCTATTTGGAGCCTCAAACATGACCTAGATTCTTTTTCTGTGGGGGTCCCTCGAATCTGCCATTCTGGTTTGGCATATATATATATATATATATATATATATATATATATATATATATATATATATATATATATATATATATATATATATATATATATATATATATATTTATATATATATATATATATATATATATATTAAAGTTTACAGGTTCATAGGTGTGTACTAGGCTAATGGCCCTGGAGCCTTTACAAGCCTAGCCCAAAGGATTAACCTGGCATCATGCCACCCAACCTTAGTTCCCAGTGCCTCTGTCGAATAGAGCCACTGGAGTGATCTCCAGAGTGAATTTTCTATTTCCCATCCACTCATCAAGATTTCTCTTGAAGAGGGCCAATGAGGCACTCTGTTTGACATGTATGGGAAGCCTGTCCCATAGCATGGGCAGTCTCTGAGTTATGAACCTGTCCCTCCAGCTTGTTTTGTCGATTGTGGTAATGAGGTTGAGGTCTCTGGAGTGTGTGGTGAGGAGGGATTGGGATTTCTTTAGATATAGCATTTCTAACAGAGCTGGGTCAGACATGACTTTGTAAGTCTTTGTGAGGTACTTTTGCAGCCTCTCCAGTTGTTGCAGGTGTCTAGTGAGGTACATCCCAAATGGGGCATTGTACTCGATGATTGGCCTAATGAGGGAAGAGTAGAGGGAGACAATGACCTCTTTCTTCCTGGATGCAAAACCCTTAGTAATGAGATGTGCCACATAGAAGGACTTTCTGACCACAGTGGCAATGTGTTGGTCAAAAGAGAGGTTGCTGTTAACCTGTGTTCCCAGATCTCTCATAATGCCTTCTGTGTTCAGTGGACTACCATCAATGTGGTAATTCATGGGAACTGGGTTTTTCCCAAAGGGGATGATGACACATTTTTTGGCATTGAGCTTAAGGCCATGGTTCTGACACCAGTCATTGGTCTCAGTGAGGCCTTTCTGTAGGATGTCAACATCACTTGGGTATTTAATAACAGTTCCCAACTTGCAATCGTCTGTGAACTTTGTCAGCCAGATTCCCTTCGTGTTGGCCTGGACTTCAGAGAAGTAGATACCAAAGAGAAGAGGACCCAGGACCAAACCCGGTGGGACTCCACTTGTGACTGGTTGGCAGTCCGACTTGGTGTCAGCCACTTTCACACTGTGGGTTCTCCCTGTGAGCCAGTTTTCAACCCACCTAGTGATATAGGGGTTGATGCCTAGCTTACTGAGTTTTGGCCTTGGCCAGATCAAGGTAGGCTGTATGAACCACCTTGCCTTCATCCACAGCTCTGGTGACTGACTCAGAGAAGTCAACCAGGTTGAGCAGGCATGATCTACCCTCACAAAACTAAACTGTGTGGGATCCAGAGTTTGGATATTCCCTATATCCTTGTTTATTAGGTCCATGATGATGCATTCCATAGCTTTGCATATCAGACTTGTCAGACAAATGGAACAGTAGTTCCCAGGGTCTGTAGTTGCTCCTCCTTTGTGGAGAGGGATGACTGTAGCAGTGCACCATTCAGTAGGAACAAAGCCTGTGGTGAGGCTGTGATTGAACAGGGCACACAGGTGAGGTGCCAATTCACTCTAATTCATATAGAACACAGCCAGGGATATTGTCAGGTCCCATAGAAGCTGTATTCTTGGCCTTGGACAGTGCTATTTTAACCTGTGTAGCAGTAATACTGAGGGCCTGGCAATCTACTGGTACTGTGATTGGCCCTTTGGTGAGGGGGAGAGAGGGGTAAAGTTGGCACTGAATCTGTGGCCAGTATATGGGCAATATTTGTTGGCTCGGTATAGGAGGCACCATTGTGCAGTAGCTCAGAGCAAATCTGGGTATTGCTGTGGAGATTCTTTACATAACTATAGGAGGCTTTGTGGTTATCTTTACTATCTGCTGCAATTCTGTTTTCATAGCTAGCTTTAGAGGATTTGATGAGACATCTCAACTTTTTGTTGAAGCTGATAAGGGAGTTTTTCTAGTCTTGGGACTTCACCTTATTCCACATCAGTTTCCTCCTTCTGTTATAGAGTTTGTTTATGGCAGGAGATCACCAGACTGGCTTCCTTTTTTTGGAGGAGAGCGTCTTGGTTCTATTGGGTATGGCGAGATCCATGCATTTGTGTATGTGTTGGTACAGTGCACTGGTGTATGATTCGGTGGTCATGCAACTATCCTCCATTTGCATGGGTGCCCTGAAGTTAGCCACCTCTGTTTTTAGTAACCCAAAGTTAGCTTTGGAGAAGTTTTTCATGGTAGTTACCTTTGCGGGGGAGGGGGGTTCTGGATTTCCAAGGTGATTAGTTTGTGGTCAGATCTAACCAGGGAGGAGTTGACTATTGGTGTAGAGCAATGGTTGCCCATGTTAATAATGACTAGGTCAAGGATGTTTGCCACCTCTAGTGGGGGTAAGAACGAGCTGGTCCAGGGCACTGGAATTAATGAATTCCAGGAAATGTTGGGTGTCAGCAATTTCCACTTGTCTGCCTCTGAATCCACCTTTGGCTTCTAGCTTTGAAGTCAAGCAATTTTTGAAAGGCATCCTTTATATCAGGCCTCCAAGAAAGCATATTTCTCTTTCTTGGGATCTTAATTCTGTTCTTGAAAATTTGACTTGGTTCCCTTTTGTGCCTGCTTTTTCTTCTTCCCTACAACATTATGCTTGGAAGACTGTATTGTTGGTGGTTCTTACTTCTGCTAAGAGGGTCTCTGAACTTAAATTACTCATGGCGGTTCCTCCTTTTTTGATTTTTCACAAGGACAGGTGCCTCTTCATACCAATCAATCTTTTATGCCCAAAGTGGTTAACGATTTGTCTTTGAATCAGCCCATTCATCTGCCTTCTTTTTTCCCTACTCCACTACCAGAAGGCTCTTCTCACCTTAGATTTATAGGTTCATAGGTAGGTACTAGGCTATCGGCCCAAGGGCCTACATAAGCCTGTCCAACAAGGTTCCCTGGCTTACACCACCCAAGAAAGTTATTTTCCTGTGCCACTGTCGAGCAGAGACACAGAAGTGATCCCCGGGGTGTATTTCCTATTTCCCATCCACTCATCAAGATTTTTCTTGAAGAGTGCTAATGAAGAACTTTACTTGACATAGATGGGTAGCCTGTTCCAAAGTATGGGAAGTCTCTAGGACAGGAATCTATCCCTCCAGCATGTCCTGTTTATTGTGGTGACAAGGTTTAGGTCCCCAGAGCGTGTAGCGCAGAAGGATTGGGATTTCTTTAGGTGTAGCATGTCCAACAGCTCTGGGTTTGACATAGCTTTATATGTTAGGCAGAGATCACCTTGGAGTAGGCGATATGCTACGGAGTAAAGCTGGAGTTTTTTGAGCCGGTCAGAGTAGGGCATTTGTTTGAGGCCAGTAATCCTCTTTGTGAGGTACTTCTGTGGCCTTTCCAGCTGCTGCAGATGTCTTGTGAGGTACATTCCAAAAGGGCATTGTACTCTATAATGGGTCTAATGAGTGTCGAGTAGAGGGGAACAATGACCTCTTTTTTTCCTGGATGAGAACCCTTTTATGATGAGGTGTGCCATGTAGAAGGACATCCTGACTACTGTGGCGATGTGACTATCAAAGGAGAGACTACTGTCCACCTGGGTCCCAAGGTCTCTTATCACACATTTGGTGTTAAGTAGATTGCTGCCTATGTGGTAGTTCATGGGTACAGAGTTTTTACCAAAGGGGATGACACTGCACTTTTTGGCATTGAGCTTGAGGCCATGGCTCTGACACCAGGCATCTGTCTCAGCGATGCCCTTCTGTAGGATGTCCACATCATTTGGGGACTTGACTATGGTTCCCAGTTTGCAGTCATCTGCGAACTTTGTTAGCCAGAGGCCTTCTGTATTAGCCTATACTTCAGAGAAATAGATACCAAACAGGAGAGGTCCCAGGACAGAACCCTGTGGTACTCCACTTGTCACTGCTTTGAGGTCAGATTTGGAGTCTGCAACTTTTACAGTGTGGGTTCTATCAGTGAGCCAGTTGGCAACCCATCTTGTGACATAGGGATTTATACCTAGTTTAGTGAGTTTAGCTATAATTCCAGAATGGTGGATGGTGTCGAAAGCCTTGGCGAGGTCAAGATTTACACAGACAGATAAAAAAAAACAATGGGGAGTAGCCAACAAACTGCAGGGTGAAATTTAATAGCATTCTGGTACCTCGGCTTCAGTGCCTTCAGAGGAATAATTAACAACACTACCACACCATTAATATACAAAATTTTCATTTGAATAATCAATCACAATTACAAAAACAATTAGCCCTTAAAAGAGCCACAACCATAGTCATACAAATTCATATTCACAAAAATTATACATTTTTTGATTTTCTTCATTTTTTTGTATGTTTTGAATTTACACAGACAGCTAAGATGTTACATAGGTAACACAAAACATAACAGGAAATCTGAGCAATTTTGTATTTCCTTTCATGCCAGGAATGTGGGTTTAGCGGTATCTAAGCAAACTATTTTCTCCTGGATTTCTAAAACCATTTAATTTGCTGTTTTTTTTTTTTTTTTTTTTTTTTTCATGGCAAGCAGTTTTTCTCTATGTGCTCATTCTTCTATGGCAGTGGCCTCTTCTGGTGCTTTTTTCAAGAGTCTGGATACTAGATCCATCTTGGAAGCTGCTGCTTGGTCTTATATTCACACTTTTACCAAACATTACGTTTGATGTGATTGTGCCCTCAACTCATTGAAATCATCTCAAATACCCCCAGAATCATTATTTTCAAAACATTCCTGGAATCTGGTCTCTTGGCTTAGCTCCAGGCATTGGGCTAGTCCATCTTATACTAAGAAAATAATCAAACACATTTCCTAAGCCATTTCATCTCCCTTCTGAATGCAGATGAAGAAATATTTCCTCTTACTACTAAAAAAACTCGGGACGGGTGTTAACCCTTGAATAAATGCAATTATGAGAGGGATGTTTAAATACGTGGATAAGGTGTGGATTAAATGAAGGTATGGCCAAACATATAATGGAATACTTAGCATTTAGTATCTTGAGAAAACAGTATCAATTCGGAATAAAAGAATCTAAAGCCATCACCAATCTAAACAAGAATTTATACCCTTGTTTTTATCCTCATCCATAGGACCTAGCCTGATGATTCCATTGTTGGCACCCATTTAGCAGATCTGTTTTGGAGTAACAGGGATCCAGGAATCCCTGGCTAGGTGAGAGCTCTACAGCCCATTCATTCCTGTCTGAGAATTTCTATCAGTTTGTCCACTCCACGACAAGAATCACTTGGTAAAGAGCAGGCCACCTTGCTGGTCCTGAAGTGTGACCTCATCTCTCACCTAGTGGAGGATTCCCCTCCCCTTCAGTAGCTCTTTCTAACACTGCTATATGTCTTCTGTAGGAGTAAGAATGCCTCTGAATGCTTTACTCCTCCTGACTTTCTCTTTGTCTGGGATGCAACAGCTTACTAGGTTACAACTCCAGGGAGCGGAACACCTTGGGCAACTTCTAGGTGTCACCCAAGTAGGGAGCCACAGTCACTTTCCTCCTCCCAGGAGGGGCACACTGGCAGTGGCCACTCCCTGCCATCCTCCCTGACAGCTTCTACAAGCATCTGAGCTGCTATTTAAACTCATGTAGTCATAGGTTTATCCCTCTGCTCCATGGCGATGATTAGGAAGATATGTCTTTAGATCCCAGGAAGAAGTTTTGGCAAGTTATCAGAGATTTTGCCTACTTTGATAAACCTACAAATAAAGAAACTTGTCCCATTAATCCATCACTATTTGAAAATTTTGAACACTTTAAAATAGTCACCAATTCCCAGTTTGGATTCATAATGGGCCACAGTACCCTTACAGCACTGTGCTACAAATAAACTGATTCCATATTCTGTCAGTATGTATTATCATAAATATCCTTAGTACAACAAAATGGCATGCAAGATGTTCAATTCTCATCAAAAGCTGAAAGATAATAAAAAGAAAAAAAAGAAAGATAATGGTTCATTGAATGTAGTGGACCATAAAAAGAACAAAATTTGAGTAGTTTATTCATGTAAATACTTATGTGAGAGCTTGTATCCCACAACCGCTTTAATCCTTTACACTGGAGTTATCATGATACAATCAAAAATTATTAGTCTGCTACAATATATCTGAAAGTTTCTCCCCTAGTTAAAGGAGTGTGTTTGCTGTAAATGTGCTTATCCATTGAATCAGCTGTGCACTTCTAGTAATGGCATTAAACTGGCACAAATGCTTCTATCACTCATCTATCCATCCAGTGCTGTTGAATCACATCTGACTCCTTTAGTAACCATATGAACAGCTGCCACCACTGACAGAATTTTAATAGACAAGTGTAGAATGGAAGTAGATTGCCAGGCCTTCCTTCTATGTCTCTCACACACACACACACACCAAGAAGGACTGATGGTACTGGCTGCTGGACTGCAACTCCCTCCTCAATGAAAAATAAACAAAGAAATTATACTTTATTTATTTTTTAATTTAAAAATATTGGTTCTAAGTTTTCTTGAAAAAAAAAATGAAATCGGCTTATTACATTCTGTGAACTATTTTTCAAAACAGTCTGGAATAAGAAACACTCCAAATGAAAAATAAGGTGATTACTCCTTATTAGAGTCTTTCCTGCCATTTTAAGAATGGCAGAAACTTTGGTCAAAAAGCAGCTGACTGTACTACTGTAGGAAACAGTGAGAAGCTGCTCGTATTGAATCAGGTTGTCTGAGATAACTGAGGCAACCTGAGACTGAAAGAGAGAGAGAAGAAATTAATGGACAGCTGCAGAAGTAAGTGTTTTGTTTCTCTTGCCAGCATATCAGGCAAATTGTTTCCTGTTGACAATTTATTAATTGTGGAACTTTCAGCAGAAGTTTTACTTGCAATAAAATGCTTTTTAGCTACATTGTAGATAAAGATAACGCTGCTTAGTGCAGATTGACTATATAACTAGTACACATTTTATAGCATTATCACCTAAATGCAGTAAGCTGCATGTTCTTAATAATTTTTATAACACAGGAACAGGAAGCTGAAATGCACTGTGTTCGGTCTTTCATTTCAGCATAATATAGTGTCTCTGCTTTGAAAGTGTAGTTGATGAAACATTCATTATTGCCTGTCAAAATAATAGACAGCATATTGTATTGAACAGTACAATAAAGGTTACAACAAATCAAAGGGTGAGACATTTGTTCATTGTTAGCCTTACAATGTAAACCTGTTCTGCCCTCATATTGAGCAGTCCTCCACATTGGTGTTAACCTACACATTTAACATTCAGTATCATTTTGCTACTAACTTATGTGTCTTACACAAATCATGTTTTTGGATATTTCCAGAGCACTGAAGTTTTGTTTTTGCATCAGAAATTATTTGCATTTGGAGCTGCCACTTGCAGCTTATAACTGCTTAAACAACAATTACTGATGTTAGGACTACAATCTTGTTTAATAAAAGTACTTTTGAGACAAATGTGCATTTTCTTCCAGTAATGTTTGAGCTAAAATACATGTTTTGCTTTAATATATACATGGTAAATGCTCCCTTACTGTGGAAAATATAAGTTCTGATTTCATTCTGTTATATAACTGTTGGGTTGTGGATAAGAAAATATGCACACATTGCACAACTCATTCAGACCCTCATACTGTTGCAAAAGTTTTTCTTCATTGACTTGTTTTTATTTGCAAACATATTAAACTGAGAAACACGCTACACCATTCACCTTTGAACCCCTCTTGTAAGCTTTCAGTTTGTGTTGTGTTCCCCAATAGCATTATTATATTGTTTTTGTTAAAGTAAAATATTTCAAGGGGAGGCCTCCTCCTCCTATAGTATCCAATAAAATAAAATAGTAACAGTAATGATAACAGTAAGGAGGGAGAGCAGGAGCTGTAGGAGATGTACCAATGTAAAAACCAAATCAAGAAAGCTACTAAAAAAACACAAATTTAATCGGTAAGATTTAAAGCTTTCAAAGGCTTACTGACTTTAAAGCTGTGAAATTCAAAAACAAAAACAAAACATTGTAGTGTAGTCTTATGAATGAAAAAGAAAGTGAATGCTAGTCATTAACTCCACCCATAACAGTAAAATTAAATTCATTCTTCATTCTGTTGGTAATAAACAAGAAAAAAACAGATGAATAACAATACATGAAATCTTCAGCAAAGCAAAAGCACAGTGCTGCAAATTAACATAACATACATAAGGCAGAGGCGTATAAATAATGCCTACAAATAAAAAATACAAAAAGATCAAAAGAATAAAAAAAGAAATAAAAAAAAAAAAAAAATATATATATAAATATGTATGTATGTAAAATGTAAAAAAAATGAAATCTGATCCAAAATAGAAGAAGTAATCCCAATATCCATCAGAAAGAAGAGATGAGATATATAGTTGATTGTAACAAATAAATAAATAAACAACAAAAAAATTTGTGTACCTGTTAATGAGGGAGTCTCTCATTCTTCTCAGGGTGGTTTGACAGATAATTTGCATTCAATCTGGTGGTACATACACATCCTCTTCTTCACATCCCCATGTTTCTCTCTAGCTTCTGTATGTGTTCTCCTCTCATATCTCTCATATTATCTGTTCTCTGTTTCTAAAAGTAAACGTATGTGTATGTGTGTTGATTCCCAGATTCATGGCAGTGTTTAAGTGCATTATTTCTGTGCATTCTTCTTATTGAATAAAGGTGCTCACTCACAGATCTTTTTAGATACCTATTGTTTTCAATGTAAAATGAAGCACATTTCTGACAAGTAGCTATATATATAACATTTATAGATGAAATGAACAATTCCCATAGCTTAGTAAATAGTGTTGGCTGACAGGGTGAACAAACATAACATCATTATTATTGTAGGGACAGTAGTAATACAAGCTACCACAGACCGAGGAAGCCAGTAAAAGTGCCTGTGGTAGGCCTCAGATATTCTCTCCTTTCATAGAATCTTTTTAATCTATGTTCTTATTTTTACATGGTACTTAACTGCCACACTTACCAGCATGAATTTTTTTCTTCACCACTGATGATCATTTTATATTCTTTTTTCTCCTTCCTTCTGAGATTTCTTTCTGGAAGTAACACAATTTTCTTACACTCATGGTTGTAACTTACCATTGCGATGTCATGTCTGCTACAGGTTGAAAAGGCAAAATATAATATAACATAGTGTAAAGATGTGCAGGACCAGAGAGAGAAGTTGCATGTTATTCACTGCAGACGTTAAAGAATGATGAACCACAGCTGGGTCCATGTATATGCTTGCACACTCTACAGCTTGTATATGCTGCACTTATGACAAAATCCTTTCCAATATTTAGGACAAACATTGAAGTTGTCCTTTATCTTAAATGGGGGTTAATGCACAGTTCAGCTAAAGGTGTACAAAGATAACTCCAGTTCAGAGCTACAGCTCAAGGAAAGTAATTCTGTTGAATGAGAAAGTTGATAGAGAAAAACAAAACCATAAATAATTGGAGAACTAGTGTACCAAAGTGTAGAAACAGTGTGTCATGTAAACAGTGATATTACTAAAACATCAAAATGTCATTTACTAGCACATTTCATCACACTGCATTTCATACTATGAGGATTTATTACTTGTACATAATTACTTTCCAGGAAGCGGGAGGGTAAGGTTGAAACCAGTAATGTTTCAAGAATTGTTTTTTTTTTTTTTCATTTTTTTTTTTTTTTCAGAGCAGCACTGAAAGGTGGAGTTTGTTGATGAGATATATTAAATGTATCAAACACATACTAACATGTATAAGTAACAGAACAGTTGGTTAGGAAACCTATTAAGATGGAACATTTAGATTTTGAGATACTTTGTGTATTGATACAGTTGTACTGACAATCAAGCCAGTTGAAATACAGTTTCTTGTATGTAGTACCTTTGCAGACTTTGATGGATTTTCATGTTGACCTTCCTTGTGCAGCAGCACACTGTGTCACCCTTGGTTGTGCTGTATACAGAATACAGTGCAATATTCCAGGACCTTTTAAGCACTGCCCTAGATCTGCTCTTATAACTCGAGTGGTAGTTCTCTGCTTAGAGGTGCTGACTCATTTCCAGTGTGATGAGGAACCAAATGTCATTGCCATTATCCAAAAGAATTGTATGCTGCAAGCAGAGCTTGATCTTAGGCCATCTGTATAATAGATTTGATCTTCCAGCACTGACCACTGCATCAGTCAACCAGGTGTTGTTTTTGTGCCAACCAGTGCGGTTATTGGCTTGCCATAAAAGTAACACTGCAGCAGACACTAGTTTTCTCCTAGCATTACAGTAGAATTTTTTCATTGCAATTACACTGGGCACATCCTTAGTATTTTAAGACACCTATCTGAAGTAAGAGACCTGATGCTGTGAATTTCAACACTTTGAAAATGAAAATGCAATTCTAACAAATAATTGTAAATTTTGAACTTCACTGTTGTAGCCTTAAAGCATTTTGCAGCCACTAATATAGTACAAATAAGACATTTATTAGGCTTTGAATGATGCTGGAAATCCAAGCAAAGGACCACATACTTAAACAGATGCGTAGGGCTAATGAGAAATGTAGCACTAGGCTGCTTCCTGGCTTTCCAGCACTGCAGTAAGCAAGTGACCAACAGGACATCAAAATGAAGAAAGGCTAGTGAGGCTGAATCAATGCACACTCACATCTGCATTGTGGTGCTGAGCAGCTGGATCTTGTGCTCATTTATCATAAGAACAGTAGCATTGCAGCCACCAGATATGCTTCTGTAGGTGTGCACATCCAAATGCCAGCCCTGTTCATCATATAAATGGGGAGAAAATGGGTATGTAGTAAAGGAGGAAAGGGAGAACAGTAAGTAGAGGGAAATACAATCACAACCATAAAATATGCAGTGCTGCAGTAGGATTGAGGGAGATGAGCAAAGCTGACAGAAAGACAAAGCACAAACTCAGACAGATATGGGTAATAGACACACACAGTAGGTTAGGAGGATGGTGGATGGACACAGACATACAGAGAGTGGGCATATTATATGGAGGGTTACAGAATAAACAAGGAATGGGGAATGGCACATAAAGGATGGAAAGTGTTAGGGTGGGAATAAGGTAGGGTCCCAGAATGGCTGGATGCTAGGTTGGCCTACAAGGCAGCAAACCCAGGCAATACTCACTTGGGCGGCCAATGTTATGGGCTGGTTGTTGCCCCATTGGCCTGATGGACGAGGCCTGCTAGTCACATGGCCCCACAAACCTTTACAGAAAGTGCTCTACATTGCTGAGATAGGCACCCAGTTGCTGCAACATCTTGGTAGCTACCAGCCTCCCCAAATGACATTGGGAAACCAGGGCAGGCACCATCAAATCTCTTTTAGAAGAGTAAATTCCCCTCCTCCTGAGAACCTCCAATGCAGTGCACCAGTGACACTTCAAGGTCAGCTTTTATAAGGAAGCCATCATCTCTTTTCTTACAGGCAGCCCTAGTAGCCACTGTCACCCCAGTATAAGAGGCAGCAGCTCCTCCATAACTGGACCTGCAGAAGGATGACACAGTGGGAAAAAATGATTGTACAGAAACACAGTCATAGTTATACAGTGGACTGGCACAGATATTACAATAACACACACACTCGCTGCTGCTGGGAGAGTCACTCCTGCCTTCTGTGGTATCCAAGCATGTTGAGCTCATGGTTCATATGTTCATAGGAGATTACTGGGCTAACAGCTCAAGAGCCTTTACAAGCCTAGCCAGTTTTACCCAATTTTCTATCATGGGGAAAGACAACAATGATCAGCAAGTGGGGTTTTGACTATTTTTACAGACTGCCTCTTTCTATAAGGGACATGGTTGCCATCCCAGGCATGAATTTGCAATTTCCCATCCATTGGTCCAAATTGTGTTTGAAGATGGTCAGGAAGGGGCTCTGGTTCATGTGATTAGGAAGCCTATTCCAGAGGAGGGGCAATCTCTAGGACACATATCTGTCTCCTGTATGATTTATTCATGTCAGAGATCAGGTTTAGATCTTTGGAGCAGGTAGCCATCGTGCAGTTAGTTTTACAAATATGCAACATTTCCATCAAGGCTGGGTCAGACTTAGATCACCCCTTTGTAATTGAAAGGAAACTGAATACAGTGAAAGGGCTTTTTATCAGTCCACTTATGACATGTTAGTCATACCCTGTATTTTTTGGTGAGAACCTCTGAGGATACTCCAACTGTTGCAAGTGCCTGGTGAGGTACATGCAACAAGGTGTACTGTACTCTATTATTGGTCTGATGAGTGCCAAGTACAGTGGTAGTATGACATCTTTAGATCTGGACGCCATGCCCTTACTTATAAGCAAAGCGACACGGAAGAATTTTCTCACCACAGTGGACACATGGTGGTCAAAGTTCAGAGTATCCAGATCTCTCACCACTGAATCTACTCTTAGGGGGGTGCAGACAGTGTTGTAATTTGCAGGGGTATTTGATTTCCCAAATGGTATTATTATGCACTTCTTTGCATTTAGTCTGTGGCCATGTCTCTGACACCAGTCATTAGTCTGCATCATACCTTTCTGTTGGACATCAGCATCTTTTGAGGAGTCAGTGATTGCCCCCAACTTGCAGTTATCAGCAAACTTGGTCAGCCAAAGGCCATCTACATTTGCCTTGTCATCTGAAAAATATAATCCAAACAGGAGAGGGCCCAGCACAGAGGCCTCTGGTACTCATCTGGTGACTAGCCTCTTGCTGGATATGGAGTTCCCTCACTCTAACAACATACAGTGGATATAAAACGTGTACACACCCCTGTTAAAATAGTAAAATGGCAGGTTTTTGTGATATAAAAAATGAGACCACAATAAATCATTTAAAAACTTTTCCCACCTGTAATGTGACCTATAACCTATACAATTCAGTTGAAAAACTCTGTTAGGGGAAAAATATAAAAAATGTAGAATAAGCTGGTTGCATAAGTGTGCACACTCTTAAACTAATACTTTGTTGAAGCACCTTTTGATTTAATTACAGCATTCAATCTTCTTGGGTATGAGTCTATCAGCATGGCACATCTTCCTTGCAAAAGCGCTCCAAATCTGTCAGATTGTGATGCCATCTCTTGTGCACAGCCCTCTTCAGGTCACCCCACATGATTTTCTATTAGATTTAAGTCTAGGCTCTGGCTGGGCCATTCCAAAACTTTAATTTTCTTCTAGTGAAGCTATTCTTTTGTTGATTTGGATGTATGCTTGGGGTCATTGACATGTTGAAAGGTGAAATTCCTCTTCATCGTCAGCTTTCTAGCAGATGCCTGAAGGTTTTGGGCCAAAAGTGACTGGTATTTAGAACTGTTCATAATTCCCTCCACCTTGACTAAAGCCACAGTTCCAGTAGAAGAAAAGTAACCCCAAAGCAGGATACTGCCACCACCATGCTTCACCATGGAAATGGTGTTCTTTTGCTAATGCAAAGTGTTTTTGCGCCAAACGTACTTTTAGAATTGTGGCCAAAAAGTTCAGCCTTGGCCTCATCAGAGCATAACACATTTTCCAACATGCTTTTGAGAGTCTGGATGTATTGTTTTGCAAATTTTAGCTGGGCCTGGATGTTTTCCTGTGTAAGAAAAGACTTCCGTCTTGCAACCCTACCCCATAGCCCAGACATAAGAAGAATATGGGAGATTGTTGTCACATGTAGTACACAACCAGTACTTACCAGAAATTACTGCAGCTCCTTCAGTGTTGCTGTATGTCTCTTGACAGCCTCCCTGATCAGTTTTCATCAATTTTGGAGAGATGTCCAGTTCTTTGCAGTGTCACTGTTGACCCATATTTTCTCCACTTTGTGATGGCGGTCTTCACCGTGTTCCATGTAAAATCCAATGCTGTGCAAATATTTGTGTACCCTTCTCCTGATACCTGTCAACGATGAGATCCCTTAGAAGCTTTGTAAGCTCTCTGCAAACTGTGGCTTTTGCTGTAGCAGGAAAATCCTACTAGGACAGCTGAACTTTATTTGGGGTTAATCAGAGTCTCTTTAATTGATGGCAGGTGTGTACCCAAGAAGACTGAATGCTGTAATTAAATCAAAAGGTGCTTCAACAAACTATTAGTTTGAGGCTGTGCACACTTATGCAACCAGCTTATTGTGTGTTTTTTGTTCTTTATATTTATTCTCCTAACTGATTTGTTTGTTTTTCAATTGAAGTGTACAGGTTATAGGTCACATTAAAGGTGGGAAACGTTTTGAAATGATTTATTGTGGTCTCATTTTTTATATCACAAAAAAATAACTTTTTAACAGCGGGTGTGTACCCTTTTTATATCTACTGTATGTCCTATCAGTGAGCCATTTGGCATAGAGGTTTATGCCCAATTTTATGAGATTATCAATAATACCTGAGCGGGATATTGTGTCAAATGCCTTGGCCAGGTCAAGATAGGCAGTATGCACTGTCCTATTGTCATCCATGGCCTTGATGACCTTCCCAAAGAAGTCCACTGGATTAAGCAGGCAGGATCTGCCCCTGACAAAGCTGAACTGGGCTGGGTCTAGAATCTGGAGATTTTCTATGTTGTTGTTAATCAGATCCATGATTATCTTTTCCATAGCTTTGCATAGAAGGCTATTCAGACTTATGGGTCAGTAGTTTCCTGGGTCAGTTGATGGTCCCCCTTTGAGTAGAGGGATGACTGTTGTCCTCCACTTTACTGGGATAAAGCTGGGTGGAGATTGTGGTTAAACAGAGATCCAAGTGGGTCTGCTAGGTAATGATCTGAAGTAGTTTACTTCATTTGATTTTCAACCTGTGGGAATACGGATCCGTATCAGATCCAAGCCAGCAAAGATTACTAGCATCAGCTCTGAGCTCCAGACTCCTCCCCTTACCCATAATATACATCCACTGCCTTCCATCCCCAGATCTCATTTGCTGCAATTTGTAAAACATTGTATCTCTTGAGCTCCAGCTAGCAGGGTGATTCTGATTGTAAGTTTTTCTAAATTTTCTGTTACTTCTAGCCATTTCAGGTTAGTATAGGTACACTTTCTCCCCTCCCATCACTTTGGCGTCGAGTGTAGGTTTGTAGTTGTAGTTAGTTTAGAGTAGTTTGTCTGTGGTGCCCCCCCCCCCCCTTAGTCAGTCTAGTGTGGTGAGTGGGTGTGTGTTATTAGTCTAAAAAAAGAAAGTTTTTGGTCTGTCTCTCTTTTTTAAGGCTTCTTGCTTGATAGTATGGCTGAAAAGCTTATCTTTAAGCACTGCACAGAGTGTGGCCATAAGCTCTCCCCAGCGGATGGCCACACTCTGTGTGTGTTGTGCTTAGGTGTGTCTCACCTAAATGTGGAGTGCTGCATTTGTGCGGGGTTTAATCCCTGAGCTTTAAAGGATAGAAAGGCCAACTTGGCCCTCAAAGGTCTTCTGCCTGCCACTGAACCTCCTTCCTCGTCTTCGGCTTCAGTCATAGTCGATGCTGTGACTGCCTCTCCCACTTCTCTGCTTTGGCTTCCCCTCCGTCCCAGGCTGGGACTCAAACTCCTGCATCTAAGTTTGTGGTAGAGGAGCGGTAACGAGCTGGAGAGAGTTGAGGACAAAGGAAAAGAGGAAGAGGTCCCCGAGCAAGTCTGCATGGATCCATGACTCCCCTTGGCTCCAGTCTCAGAGGTTCTCCCCGGAGCCAGTGGAGGCACATTCAGTCTCCCGGACCTCAGTTCCCTGATTGGCCAGGTCGGAGTCCATGGCCTCATCTCGGTCAACCCGTTCTTTATCGGACATGGATCTGGATAAGATGATGAGGCACTTTATGCGTACATAGATCCAGATGGAGGTCTTGCCAGCCCCCCTTCCCTCAGGAGGGGGGGAGCTCACTTCCCATTTCTCAGCCCATTTCTCCTTTCCCAATCCGACCTTTGGCCTTGGAGTTCTCGGATCCGAGGTTGACCTTGGTCAGAGGTTAAGCACCGACGGTCCTTGCGTCCTCAACGCTGACAGCTGCCTGGAGCATGTTGGATCTGACCAGTTCAGATCCAAGCTGCTCTCTGAGCCAGAGCCTAGGTGTTGGATCTGAGGGAGTGGAACCTTTTCCATCGGCTCCGATGTTGTTGGGACAGGTTCCCTCCCTCAGAGCTCCATCCACTTCGGGTCCGGCTCCGATTCTCGCTTTAGATCTGGGGAGACTGGCCTCCTTATTAGCTTCCCAGGAGGTCCACTCTCCTTCAGTGTTTGAAGTGGTAGAAAGGGTCTTCTCCATCGGATCGAAGCCCCTGACCGCCCCCCTCGGACTCTGCACAGACGCCCTTGGTTCGGTCTTCTGTCCCCATTGTCTTACTAGAGGGACAGCCTGTGCCTGAACAGCCCCAGACGGTTCTCCCAGAGGAACAGATGGCTTGCGATTGCTCCCCGGAGAGCCCCATGGGAGATGGGTCTTGCAAGCATACATGCAAGAGGAGGCACTTGAACTCCCCCGAGTCCCTAACTGAGGACACAGATTTAGATGATGGGGAGGTGTCCCCAAGATCACCTCCTGACGAGGTCTCCTTTGGAGACATCATGGAGATCCTGTGCCAGCAGATAGGTTGGTCTGCCCCACAAGCCCTCCTTTGATGAGTCTGTTTCTGGAGGCTTTCGGCACAGGCCCGTCTATGTCTTGGGTGTCCCCTGCCGTGGATCCTTTAGTGGATTTTATCACCTTGTGGGTGTGGAAGGAACCAGATACCGTGCAGCCAATCCCCAAGCACCCTGATAAGGTTCTGAGTCCCCCTATTGACAGGCCTTCCTGGAACAAGGGCTCCCCAGTAGATGCCATCATAGTAGCAGCAGCCACGAAGAAGGAACTATCTCAGGAAAGTTCTTTGGTCCACCCTCCTGACCGAGAGTCATGGATGATGGACCACCAAGGGAAGCGGGTGTATGCTTCAGCTACCTTTTCATATAAGGGCACTGAACTACTTGACCCATGTCACAAGACTCCAACATGACTTAGTGAAGTTGCTGGAGGAGTCTACACCCAAGTCCATGTCGCAGGAGGACAAGGCTTCATTCTCCTTGAAAATGGCAACTCTGAGAGCAGTATCAAATACGTCCATGCAAATCCTCTCCCGTGCTATGGAAGGAGCGGCTAGGTCCGGCATGTCCATCAGGCGTAATGCCTGGCTCAGGTTGTGCCAATTCACCGAACCCTTTAAGGCATCCATTGCCAATGTCCCTTATGATGGCTTAACTCTTTCCGGTAAGACCATCAAGGAGACACTAGTCCAGAGTGAGAAGGATGGGAAGACACTGTCTGCCATCAGGATCTGCTTCTCTAACCCTCAAAAGTCCTTTTCCCGGAACCAGAGACAGCAAAAGAAGATGTGGTTTCGGAAGTCTCAGCATTCCTGGGACACTCACTTCTTCCCCTAGAGGCAGAGGGGGACAAAATGGATGCCGGCCCAAAGGCTGAGGGGGTCCGTGAAACTTCAGGTCTCGAGAACCATTCTTGGACAGACACGGGCAGCAACCCTGAGGGGTTGCCCAGCAGCTCTACTCTGAAGGCAGTTGGGGGACAATTGTCCATGCACCCAGTGGCATTGGAGTCCATAACAATGGATTGCTGGGTGCTTCAAATCATATCCAGAGGATATTATAGCCCCTTTGTGGGCTCCCCCATAACTCCCAAACACATCCTGGACATCCCACCCACGCAAAGGGAGGCAGCAGCACAGGAAATCTCCAAGCTGCTAGGAAACCAAGCCATCAAAACCGTCCCTCCAGATCAGTCTGGATCAGGCTTCTACTCCAGGTTTTATTGGTGCCAAAGAAAATGGGGGACTTGAGGCCCATCCTGGACCTCTCTACCCTGAACCTGTCAGTTGCCAAAGAAAGGTTCCGGGTGGTCACACTACAGTCCATCATGCCATACCTGCAACAGAGCGACTGGATGTGCTCGTTAGATCTCCAGGATGCTTACCATCACATAAAAATGCACAGAAGTTCCAGGAGGTTCCTCTGCTTCTGACTAGGGGCCAATCATTATCAGTTTTGAGCCCTACCCTTTGGTCTCACTACAGCCCCCAGGGTGTTTACCAAAGTGATGGCAGTTGTAGCAGCTCATCTGAGGCTTCAGGGGATTCAAGTCTATCCATACCTGGACAATTGGCTCCTCACTGCTCCCACCAGGTGTCTACTTTCCCAAACCAGGGATTACTTTCTGAAACTTGCCCTGAGTTTGGCTATCACAATCAACAAAGCCAAGTATCTACTAGAGCCTATACAGTTGATAGATTACATTGGTGCTAGGATAGATAAACTACAGTGCAAAGTGTTCCTGATCTCAGAGAGAGTTCAAAACCTCAGGATGGATGACTCCCTAATTTTACCATTCTCACCTCCCGACAGCAGAATAAGTGTTGAGGGCCCTATGCTCAATGGCGACAACCATAACTCTCCTTCCATGTGCTCGGCTACATATGCGGATTCTTCAATGGACTCTAGCAGTTCAGTGGTCCCTGTTTGATTTACCACTAACCTATCCTATCCAACTGAGTCAGGTGTGTCGGTCATCCCTCATATGGTGGATGAGCTTTCTGGACATTTTGGAGGGACGATCCTTTGTTCCAGCCCCGGCCCAAACCACAGTGACCACGGATGCCTCCCAACTCATGTGGGGGGCATTGTTTGGGCAGGACAGTTCCAAGGCCTGTGACCCCCCCATAGAGACCAGCTTGCATAACAATGTCCTAGAGATAAGGGCGGTCCTTCTAGCATTGCAGGTCCTTCATGCCTTTCTTCCTCTGGCGACGACTGCCATTCAGTCAGACAACATGTCAGTAGACTGGTATATCAACAAACAGGGAGGGACCAGATCTTATCCCCTTTGTCGCGAGGCCATGAGAGTGTGGTAATGGGCGATCTCCATTGGTCACTTTCTCATCGCAACGCACATTCTGGAACAGTCCAACATTCTAGCAAACAGGCTAAGTTGGACCAGTCTGATGCCTTACAAGTGGTCTCTGAATCTATCAGTAATGAAACAGATCTTCAGTGAGTGGGGTCAACCTTGCTGTGATCTCTTTGCATCTCCTTCCAATGTGAAGTGCAGCAGGTTTTTCGCTCTGAACCCCCCGCTGAGGGAGTCCCCCAGAGATGCTCAAGTTCATGCTTGGCCTCCTGGTCTTCTGCATGCTTACCTACCATTTCCTCTCATCCCGAGGTTTCTGCAGAAAGCTTGACTGGGAAGCAAGGTGATCCTCATTGCCCCATTCTGGCCTCTCCAGGTATGGTTTCCCTTCCTTTGGTCTCATCTTCTGGCTCCACCTTGGATCCTAGATCCCATTCAGTTAAGTCTATTTTGGTAGCTGTTCTTAAGTCTTCTACCAGAAAGATTTATTGCAGCAAATGGAAACGTTTTTCTTTCTGGGCCTCTCAGAGGAGTTTGGATCCTTTTACGGCTCCTATTTCCACCATTCTCGATTTTCTATGATATTTTCCAGCATGGAGCTAGTTCTTCTACTGTCAAAGTTCAGTTGGTTGCCATTTCTCATTTTCATGTGGGTAAGAATTCTGCATCCTTGGCATCTTCTAGACTGTGTAAAGCCTTTATTAATGGTATTTTTTTGCTACGCCCCCGATCAAAGATCCTGTCCCCCCGTGGGACCTTACTATGGTTCTTCAAGCTCTGGTCACTCCGCCTTTTGAGCCTGCTGCAACTGCAGATCTAAACTTTCTATCATGGAAAACAGCTTTTCTGGTGGCTATTACACTCTGCTAGAAGGATTTCAGAATTACAGGCCTTGTCCATAAAATTTCCGTACATGATTTTTCATAAAGATAGAGTTTCCCTTCAAACCAACCCATCTTTTCTTCCTAAGGAGGCTTCACCAGTCAATATCAATCAGACTATAAATTTTCCTGTGTTCTTTCCCAATTTTACCAACAGGATAGAATACAAACTACACATGTTGGATGTTCATAGTTATGATTCTATTTACACAGGACAAAAGATTTTCGTAAATCTGATCAATTGTTTGTTTTGTTCTATAAACCCTTTTTGGGCAAACCTATTTCCGAGGTCACTATACCTAGATGGATTTCTTCATGCATCCTGCAGGTCTATAAGAACAAAGGCATGTCCCCTCCAGGTCAGGTTAAAGCTCATTCCACTAGGTCCATGGCTACGTCTGCAGCTTTCTGGCCTAGGGTGTCTTTGGATGACATTTGCTCTGCAGTTACTTGGTCCTCATCTCATATGTTTATTTCCCATTACAAATTGGATTTGACATCTAGAATGAGAGCATTCTTTGGCTCCATGGTGCTCCAGAATATCCTTCCATGAGGGCCTCCCTGGAGTTTAGTAGCTGGGGACTCTGTCACACAGGTTAAAGACCAAATGAAGTAAACTACTTCAGATAAAGAAGTTCCATCTGAGTAGTTGTACTTCATTTGTCTTCAACCGTCCCTCCCTCCCTCCTTCCCCCTGACCTTGGCGCATGTTCAGCCTACGGGCTGTCGTATAGGTCACAAGTATGTTATCAGGTCAGGTTCTAAGTATACGTTCTGCAAACTCAATCTGGGGATGGAAGGTAGTGGAGGTGTATTATGGGTAAGTGGAGGAGTCTGGAGCTCAGAGCTGATACTAGTAATCTTTGCTGGCTCGGATCTGATACAGATCCGTATTTCCACAGGTTGAAGACAAATGAAGTACAAATACTCAGATGGAACGTTATGGTGCGTACATAACTTCTTTTTTCAAGCCAGTTAATAGGCACCCAGGGATTATATCAGGGCCCATTGATGCTGTGTTTCTAGCTTTAGAGAGTGCAGTGATGACAGGCAAAGGAATGATAATGGGTATGTACTGCATCAAAAAAATATATATTAACTCCTTAATACACATGTAAAACAGATAAGGCAGCATAAAACAAAATTACTAACAAGAATGCTTGCAATACATACTTCCAAGATGCCTGCTTAACTCTAGCTTTCCTAGTGTAAAAACAGAAACTTGACATGGAAGGATAGTAGAGTTTTGTGTTTATGGGTAAATTTCAGTAAGTGGCAAGTAAGTGTACTCCTGGATGCCAGGAAAAAATAAATACAGAGCACCTGGAAAAAAAATCATCTACAGTGAGGAAGAAACACTGACTGACTGGAGAAAATTCTGCAGCTGTTCAGCAAAAAGCAATGCAACCTCCAGACATGACTTCCAGTAACCTACAGGAAGATATAAGACAACTGCACAAAGACCTAATTAAAATAAAGGAAACACTGATGGAGTATATCAACACAAACAACAAAAGGCTGGAAAATGGAAGAAGCTTTAAACAGATGTTTAGATGAGGTTGATAAAGCTGCAAAAATCAGAGGCTGAAATGAAAAAAAGGCTGAATAAATATGAAACTGCTCAGGAAGTTTTAAAAAAATAATAGAATGAGAGGGCAGAGCACACAGAGAAAATGTGAGATTTTCAGCTATGCCAGAGAAGCTGGAAGGAACAGACTGCATTAATTTTATGAAAGCACAGATAAGCAACTGGACTGGTATTCCACAGCAGGAGTTGTTAGTTGAAAGGGCACATTGTGTATATGCTCCCAACCTGGCTATGAGAAAGAAAACTAGACCTTTAATAGTAAAGAAGCAATCCTACCAGCAGAAGGAGTTGATTCTGCCAAAACCATGGCAGAAGGAAATAAATACTAAAGGTGGGAGACAGCAGAGTGTTTGTGGAGAATAATTATTCTACACCAGGCAGAAGAAGAGTAAATCATTTCACTATTCAAGGAATGTTGAGATGCAGGTGTGATATTCAAATTGCTGTACCATGCTGTCTTCAAGGTATTCTTCCCTGGAGGGACAAAATCATTTTTGATGAAGTACATGCTAAGGAGGAAATACAAAAGTTTGTCCAACAAAAAGTGAGCTGTGAAACAAAAGGAAATTCTGCTTCTTGTTCTTCTGGTAATAAAGACCACAGAGAGACTGTACATGTGAAACCTTTTCCAATGTTTCAACAGAAAATGTTCAAGAGAAGGAAGGGAGCACAAGAGTTGACTAGAAGAATTGAGAGTAAGATGGAAATGAAGGAGAGACAGGATTTTGGAGATGAGATGAACAATAATAAAACAAGTAATTATATTTGTAAAATATGACAGAACAAAAAAATATGAAAATACTGGACTTTTTCAAAATTTGTTGGATTTGTGGGGGACTATAAAGTGTATGCCCTACTTCATGTCATTAATGTTCAGAAAATGCTTTGGGGAGGGGAATACAGGGGTGAAAGTTAACTAAAGAAAACATTTTTTTCTTAGTAGTACTATTTTTGTGGTGTATGGTTTTCTTTGCATGCTATAAAGTAAAGTTTTCTCAGTTATTTTAAGAGTAATGGGGATTGTAAATAGGTGCTGCTGTACTTTTTCCCCTTTCTTTCTCACTTCTCTCTTTCTTCTTGTTCAGTTTTAAGAAGTGTGGGCACTGCAATGTAAAAAAATGCCTGGTTAGAAGACCATGACAAAAGAAAAAAAAAAGAATGTACTTTTTCTCATTTTTGCATGTGGGAATGACTGGATTAATAACCTTAGATCAATTTAGTAACTTGTTTTAAGAGAAAGCAAGCAAAGGAAAAAGAATATTGAATATTATGAGGCTTTTTTTAGCAAATGAATATATACTTAGTAGCAATTCTGTATCTGTCCCTCATCTCCATGGAAACAGTCTGATAAAGAGAAATTGACTGTCTGACTCTTGTGTCTCCATGGAGACAATCTGATAAAGAGAAATTGGTTACAGTCTGGTGGAGAGTAATTGGCTGGCGGGAAAAAAAGAAAATAGAAACTGGATAGGAGATAATGATCTCTGAAAGCATTCAGGGGTTTTCCCAACCAGGAGACTTATAAAGATAAGACAAAACCAGTTAGCAGTTAGTAAAAGCACAGGCTGCACCATGTGTCTTAGAATGGATAACCTTTCTTTTAGGTTAACGCAAGTCTATCAGTGTGGCTATCAGTTTGGGATATTTGTTTGTATTAGGAGGGTACTACTTCAGTATTTGAAGATGTACACAGTTTTGTGTGTTAGTATTAAATTAATAGTTTAGGGGGTAGTGGGGGTTGTTTGTTTTTTTGTTTGAGGGCTTTCAATAAAGCAAAAGGTTTTATAAGATGTGACATAAGCCCAAATAGATATGACAAGAAACAACTATATGAAAGTTCAACCTGCCAAATAGTGTATGCACATAACACAAAAGCAGGAACTAGACATTTAACAAAAAAGGTGTTATACATAAAAGATGGGAATAATAACTTTTTAATACAATTATGCTTTCTGTAATGTCTTTAAATGTCAGTGGTCTCACAGATAAATACAAAAAAGGAAAGACTAGTGAACTATATTAAAAAATGTAGAGTGCAAATAGCTATGTTACAGGAGACACATTTGGAAAGAACTGAACATGTGAATTTGATAAAGAAAGGTTTTAAAGGATGGCTATTCAGTGGAATATCTGGGAAAAAGAAAAAGAGGCGTACTTATTAACTGCAAGAGGAGCTCCACTAGTGATAGAAGACAATAAAAAATATAATAATGGCAGTTTTGTAATGCTAAGGGATTACTGGCAAGGGAGGAGGATTATATTGGCATGTATTTATATTCCACCTAAAATGCTATAATTGAGCTTAAGAAATTTCTGGGAGAAATAATCAATTTTCAGCAAGGACTATTACTTACAGGTGGGGAATGGAATTTGATTTGCAGCAGTGAAGATGTGTCTGGGGGCCCAAAAGGAAAGTTTAGCAGAGGATTGTAGATTTTTGAAGAAATTTATGAAAATGTTTGGCATGCAAGATGTGAATTCAATAAAAGAAATTCAGAGTAAATTTACATATTATCCCCCAAGATATAAAACCTGGTCTAGGCTAGACAGAATTTACATTTCACAGGAACATGTGCATTTAACTGAAGGTCTTGATACCCACCCAATAACTACTTCAAAGCATGCACCAATAATAACTAAAATAAAAACACAGGGTAATGAAATAAAAATGAGACACTGTCACTTTTCCACCTAGCTGTTGAAAAGAGAGGAATTTAAGGAATGGGTAGTGCAGATTATTCAGGAGCTGTTCAACAGGATAGAAATTACTTCTGAAAATGTAGCTAGGGAGTGTAATAAAATTAAGGTGGAGTTTAAAAATAGGGTGGAAATAAAAGAAAGGGAGCTATGGTTAAGAAAGAACAAGAATTAACTAGAGAGACTGACCAATGTTAAAGTATTGCAGAACACGGGGAGTCTCACAGAACAAGAGGAGGACCAGTTGCAGAATGCTAAGCAGAAAATAAGGGATTACCTCAATAATATACACAAGTTTAGAAAGATTGCTGTTAACTGTTTGGTGATAACAGTAGAGCACAAAAACTTTTAGCACAATGACTCAGGCAACAGAAAGTAGAAGGGGCTGTCACCAAACTTAGGGAGCCTATAACAAGGAAAGTGACGAGATCCTGTCGAGGTATTTGACATATTTTGAAAATTATATGAAAGTCTGTATAAAGCAGAGAAATATGGAAATGAAGAAAAGATACAAATGGAAATGTTTATGGAAAAATTAAATATGCCAAGGTTACAGGTCTGATGAATTTCAAGGACTAGAGTGGACAAGGCACTCATCTGTTTATTTCTGCATTAAACTTTTTAATTTAAGGTATCACTCTTCCTTTTAGCATGTAAACTGGAAGCTTTGTTATATGGATATGGATAGTATGGCATAAACAGTTAAAATGTTTTTAGTCCCATTAGTCTTATGCACAGGTCAGGCATATTTTTATCAATCAGAGGAAATTTGTGGATTGCAATTAATAAAGATCTGAATGACTTTATCTGAGAGGGGAAGACAGCAAGAGTCAAGTGGGATAAGCTGATTCTTCCAGTAAAACAGGGGAGAATGGGATTACCCGATTTGAAGGGGTATTTCAGAGGTACATTAATGCTCCTATACATAGCACAAGCAGAAAACTATAATTCAAAGTAGAAAGGGATGATGAAATGGGGGGAAGCTCAAGAAATAAGGAGAGACAGGGATTTTGGATGCATGCCTTTAAGGAGATTAACAATAATCATACAGAATACTATATCTTTAAAGTAACGGAAAGTATCCTAAGAACTAACACAACAGCAGTAAAAGTCCAGAGGATGGTAAAATACCCACTGCCCAAACAAGCCAAATAAAAACCAAAAAGAAAGAGTATATCACAGCTGCAAGTACTTTAATGCACACTAAAACAATAAAACAGGCAAGTGCTTTCACGGTCTGGTTTCACAACTGCTTATACAGTCCAAGTCTGAAGAAGTGGTTGTGAAAACAGACTGTGAAAGCGCTTACCTGTTTTATTGTTTTAGTGTGCATTAAAGTACTTTTAGCCGTGATATATGCTCTTTCTTTTGGATTCTATCCTAAGAACTAAGCCAACACAGGAATGAAGAAAGGAGAGTCTGCTGAAAGGGATGACTGCAAGTAGGGATACATACAATAGATAATGGGGGATGGAATTTATTGGAGAAAACTGCCAAAGGAACCAAGGTATTAGAAGCAAATAACTAGAGAGGGAATGATGATAGAATGGGAAGATGCCAAGAATTTTGGACTGCATGTTAGAGATTACTTTCCCTGTCAAAGATTGATATCAGAGTAAAGGCAAAGAGAAAGAAATAGGGGGGTCCTAAACTAAAGACTAGCACTGTTAAGAGTTTTTAGTAGAATCTAGAACAGAAGCTGCCATTAAAAAAGATTAATTAGTAGAGCATATAAAATATTGCATGATAACTATAAGAATCAATCACAAGTAGTTAGATAGGATTGGGAAGAGAGATAATAGTATAAGCAATTCACAAAGAAAAAAATGGGAGGATATATGTATGTCTCCCAAATATGTAACAAAATCTAGAAGATTTAGGATTTTTGCTTGGAAATGTTTACATAGATATGTTTATACCCCAAGCAGACTCCAGAGAAGTTTTCCTCAAGTAGCTAGCAAATGTTGGAGGTGTGATGGGGAAGAACGAGGTAATTGGGAATATACTATCTGGGAGTGCTGTGAGGTGGCGGACTTTAAGGATTCCCTAAGGGATGCACTATTGAAGATGCTGGGTGGCCAGATCAGTGTGAAGAGGGAGATGATTGTTATGAGCTTTGATACAGAATTAGAATTGTCTAGACATGGTAAGGCCTTGCTGTGTCTAATTATGGTGGCTGCCAAAAAAGCAATTACTAGAAAATGGAAATCAAAATTTAAACCAACTATACTAGAAGTAGTGAATATGGTAACAGAGATAAAACAACTGTAATGGAGATCTTTAGAAAAGGATAGGAACAAACTACATAGAAAGATGGGAATTCTGAAACCAATATATACAGGGGAGGAATGAGGTTTAAAAGAAGACAGGACTTAAATTAACTATGTAATGTTTGACTGAAAATGATTGGGTAGATTATAAATGATGTATAATGTTTGCAACTGGCAGTGTGATTTGTGATGTAAAATGCTTACAATTAGGATTGTGTTGGTGTGGTTTGTTTTCATTTATATAAATGTATGATTGCCTATGTCGTACCTGATGGTTTAATAAAGATGTTTCCTGTTAAAAAAAAAGCAGGAATTGAATACTTTATGTAATGCTGCTTAGGTTGAATGATATATATATGAATATATGTGAAGTGTAATGTTTGTAAACATGAACTTGTTAATACAGTTTGATTACTTTTATATAAATGTACATCTGCCTATGTCACAAGTGATTTTTTATTTACTTATTTTAGTTAACATTTGTTAACAGGGAAAGTCCGACTGGGACAGAGCCCATTTTCAGAGGAGGCTCAGGGAGAAATGCTCCAGATGCATGTCTATGGAATGTGGGAGGAAGCCACAGCACCTGGAGAAAATCCACATGAACACTGGGAGGACATGCAAACTCCAGACAGAAGGCACCCCAGCTGAGAATCAAACCAAAAACCTCTTGCTGTGAGGCAACAACACTAACTTCTGCACCACTGTTTATAAAAAAAAAATCATAAACTAGATCACTTTGCCATGAAACCCAGCAAAGTATTAGTAAAAGTACTGGATGTGTCAGCAAGCCCTCTGTAACCCAACCTTTGAGTTATACAGTGACAGGGCAACCATGAAAGGGAAGGTGTGCCTGAAGTTGTGAGATTTGCATGGTAGGCACAGCTCAGGACCAATTGCAGATACTGCATATAACTAGATACTTGGTGATCCAGTCTCCAAAGCTTTATGCTCTATACTGGCAAACCTTCTAGAAGCCTTTGCTATGAAATTCAAAAAAAGAGGCAGGTACTAACCAGTTATTTTCTGGGTTGTATGAGATGGAGTAAATGGCAGATCCGGATTAAGGACAATCTGACTGAGTCATCACAGGAAATACTACCTCAGAGAACTTGGAGAGGCTGGGCCCCTAGACACCTAGTCACTAGTGGGTTCTGCAAACTGGTCCCATGCTTGCCCTGTATCTGCCATAAATTTATCTGCTTTTACTGTATTTGTGTTTTTTCCTACTTTATTTTGCTTTTGCGTCATCTTAAAAGTACTCAATTGTATTTATTACTGCTTGGTGTAACTCATTCTAAGCCTTTTAGTTTAAGCACCTGGGCTTCAGACCAGTTTTACATTAAGAAGGTTTGTGGTCTGCACTGTAGTGGCAGAACAGGTAGTTACATCCTTCTAAGTTGGGAACTGCTGATTGAGGGCACAGTGTCTGTTATTCTAAAAGTGTATTAATTCTGGTTTAAGCACTTGGGCTTGAGGCCAGTTATTTTACATTAAGAGGGTTCATGTTCTGCACTCTTGCGGGAGGAGAGGCTGGACTCTGTCCTTCTGAGCTGGGAATTTCTGGTTAAAGGCTTATAGTGCCTGCATATTTGAACTGCTTCTTACTGAAATTGGTACACCTTGTTTGCTGTAGCATAGACTAGATCCAGGCCTGCTGAATCTAGCTTTGTTTGTATAACTTGAGCACTAATCCAGGCATTCTTTAAAGTATTCAGTTGTATTTATTACTGCTGGTAGTAACTTGATTAAAGTGTAGCTATCATTTCTAAGTCTTTTGGATTAAGCACTTGGGCTTCAGACCAGTTGTTTTACATTAGGCAGGTTTGTGGCCTGCACTGTGGTGGCAGGACAGGTAGCTTACATCCTTCTAAGTTGGGAACTGCTGATTGAGAGCTCAGTGTCTGTTATTCTAAAAGTGTATTAGTTCTGGTTTAAGCACTTGGGCTTCAGGCCAGTTATTTTACGCTAAGAAGGATTGCGGTCTGCACTCTTGTGGGAGGAGAGGCTGGACTCTGCCCTTCTGAGCAGGGAATTTCTGGTTAAAGGCTTATAGTGCCTGCATATTCTAACTGTTTCTTACTGAAATTGGTACACCTTGTTTGCTGTAGCATAGACTAGATCCAGGCCTGCTGAAGCTAGCTTTGTTTGTATGCTTGTTGTTTGTTTATTTCCCTGAAACGCTAATTCCACCTAAAATGCGGCCTTTTAGCACTTCTGTGGATCCCTAGTGATATCTGCATTGCTTACTGTACTTATTTCCTTGTTTCACTTGTAAGAAAGTTACTGTTTGTCGTTTTTGCATTTAAGTTACCTGTAACACATTGCATTTAAGTTACCTGGCACTTGCTCACTAAAGCAATTATATAAGTCAGCTCTAAAAAATTAAAAGTACTACACCCTCACAAACTCCCCTTGAGTACCTTGTTCCCCACTGGCCCTTTTTTTCAATTATAAAGGAATTCCCAATACTATTCTAGCATGTCCAAAGGTCAGTTGTCAATCTCATCTCGGTCCAGCTGGTGAATCTGGGAATCTTGAGGCAATGTTATAACTGCCTCATGTACACAGACAACCCTCTCCTCCTCCCAACAAATTCCAACACATGTGAGAGATGCAACCATATAGCCAAACTGGAAGCTAAGCTCTCTCAACTCAGTACTGGCGTAACCAGTCAGGAGGAGAAGGAAACCACACTCACTACAATTCCAGTCTCACATAGACCTACCACGACAACAAACCAAACACATAAACACACAAAAACATACTCAGAGGCTCTAAATAAAAATCTGCCTAAGCAGCAGAGACCTCCAAAGCAGACACCCAAGCAACCGCTACCCCAAAATAAAACACGTGCAACACATAGCTCACAAAGCCAGTGTGCCGAACAGTCACAGCCCTTAAGGCTAAACAACACACCTGATACACTTGTAATAGTTGACTCTATCGTCAGGCACACTGACGTCCCGCTCACCAGGCTGAACAAGGAGAAGGTCACAGTGAGCTGCCTGTCGGGCGCTAGGATGTGCCACATAACACAAGCACTCAGGTCACTCCAAGGCAAGTACAAATATGACTCAGCCATTGTCCATTCTGGTGTGAATGACCTGAGACGTACCTCCCTGGACTACATGAAAAGAGACATAGAGGAGCTCTCTGAGCATGTAGCCCAGGCCGGTATGACCCTGACCTTGAGTAGCATCTTACCCTCACCAAGAATGATGCCACAATATGAAGACAAGATGATCAATTTCAACAATTGGCTTAAGTGTTGGTGTCATTCAAAGGGGATCCAATGCCTGTCAGCCTGGGATGACATGCTCGACAAGCCACGATGCTTCGCTAGGGACGGCTTGCACCTGTCACCCTGGGCTTTCGGATATTGGCAAAGGCTCTTGCTACCCCATAGTGCCTTTTTAGGCAAGGGCCAAAAGACAAACCCCCCTCCATAGGTATCACAAGGGATAAGAAACTAAGAGTAATGCTACTCAACACCAGAAGTCTAAACCTCAAGATGCACGCACTCGAAACTCTCCTTAGCATGGAGAACATCAATATCTGTGCAGTAACAGAAACCTGGTTCAAGGCTCCTGAGAGCACCCCAGCACTACCAGGTTATACCTCATACCATGCTTTTCGGCCCCAAAACATGGACCGAACCACAAAAGGAGGGGGAGTATCAATATTCGTCAAAGATACCCACACCTCCAGGTTGGTGGCACAGCACGAAGCATCAGAGACTATCCATGTGCAACTAACTGTGGGTAAAACTGCCTTCCAGTTTATAGCCTGCTACAGACCACCCTCCCAAACACAGGAACCCCACTCGGCCTTCCTGAGAATACTGGAAAATATGAAGGTCTCTCCAAACACCATTATATTGGGCTACTTCAACTACCCAAACATAGACTGGGAGCATTACTCTAGCTCCAACACCCTAGCCCAAAGGTTCCTAGAATTTATAAACTCAAATGCTATGGAACAACTTGTTACCACTCCCACAAGAGGGGAAAACATACTGGACCTGATCATCACCAACATGGGGATACTATGCTCCAGACCAGAAGTGTATCCCTCACTGGTAAGATCAGACCATAAACTAATCTCACTGGATATTCACATCCCGACCCCACCCCCTGCCCAGAAAACCACAGTGAAAAACTTCTCTAAAAAAGCAAATTTCACATGCCTCAAAACCGGTGAAATCCTTCAAAGCCCCGGGCCTGTGGAAAATACAGCCCAGACCACAGAATCCTTTATAAACGCATTCTATGAACACCTTCAGGAATGCATGGATCATGCAATCCCAAATAAAACCAAGACCCAATCCTCCAAAGGCAGACGTCCTGTCTGGTGGACCCCAGCCATAAACAAACTATACAATAGAAGGAGGAAGCTACTACATGATAGAGCAAAATCCCAAAAAGGAAGGCATCTCTGATCAGTATTAGCAAAAAACTACGGGCACTCATAAAATCGTCTAAGGCCAGCTTTGAGAGAAAAATTGCACAGGACACTAAGGATAATCACAAGGCTTTCTTTAGTTATGTTAGGAACCTGGGTGGGAATTCCCAGATATGCTCAGAATTAGTCCAAAATGACAAAAAATACACCGAGCCCACAGACATTGCCAACATCCTAGCTGACAGGTTCAGTGCAAACTCCCCCCCCCCACCAAAAGGGCAAATATCTATCCCAACAGAGTGCTGCCCCACTGATATCTCAGATGCTCAGGTAAGAGCCGCCCTCTCCAAAGCAAAAAACACAGCATCAATGGGACCAGATGGTGTCCCGGGCTGCATCCTACTTGAACTCCAAGAAGAGCTAAACCCAAACATAAAACTACTGTTTAATCTTAGCCTTACTACAGGATATGTACCCAAAGAGTGGCGTACAGCAACAGTGGTCCCTCTCCACAAAGGTGGTGCCTCAATGGATCCTGGAAACTATCGCCCCATAAGCCTGACTAGCTTGGTCTGCAAAGCTATGGAAAGGGTCATCATGGACCTCATAAATAAAGATATTGGGGACCTACAGACACTGGATCCTACCCAGTTTGGCTTTGTTAAGGGCAGATCCTGCCTCTTAAACCTGGTCGATTTCTTTGAAACAGTCACCAAGGCCATTGACGAAGGGAAGGTGGTCCAGACAGCCTACCTGGACCTCGCAAAAGCCTTCGATACAATACCCCACTCGGGCATTATAGATAAGCTCACCAGCTTAAATATAAACCCCTATGTCACTAGATGGGTTGCAAACTGGCTCAAGGACAGAACCCACATGGTTAGAATTGCTGGAGCCATGTCAGACTCCAAACCAGTTACAAGTGGCGTCCCACAAGGCTCAGTCCTGGGACCTCTCTTGTTCGGTATATATTTCTCTAAGGTACAGGCCAACACGGAAGGACTGTGGCTGACCAAGTTCGCAGATGACTGCAAACTGGGTGCCATAATCAACTCTCCAGCCGACACAAGCATCCTCCAAAAGGGCCTCATAGAAACAGACAACTGGTGCCAGAGCCATGGCCTCAAGCTAAATACCAAAAAGTGTATAGTCATCCCTTTGGCAAAAACAAAGTGCCCACAAATTACCACATAGGTGGTAATCCATTAAGTACAGAAGAAGTCATTAGGGACCTGGGGACCCAAGCTGATAGCAATCTCTCATTTGACAACCACGTGGCCAAAGTGGTTAGAAAAACATTTTATATAGCCCACCTAATCATGAAGGGATTCACATCTAGATCAGGGGAGGTCATCGTGCCTCTTTACTCATCCCTCATCAGGCCCACAATTGAGTACAATGCCCCTTTTGGGATGTACCTTACCAGACACCTGCAGCAACTGGAAAGACCCCAAAAGTACCTCACCAAGAGGATCAAAGGGCTCAAACAGATGCCATATGCTGCCCGGTTAAAGAAACTCCAGCTCTACTCAGTGGCATACCGCCTGCTCAGAGGCGATCTGTGCCTGACGTATAAAGCCATATCCAACCTGGAATTAATGGACATGCTGCACCTCAGAAAATCCAAATCCCATCGAGCTACGCGCTCGAGAGACTTGAACCTCAGCACTGAAATAAATAGGACATGCTGGAGGGACAGATTCATAACCCAGAGGCTCCCTTCACTCTGGAATAAAATCCCAGTCCAGGTTAGGCAGAGTCCCACATTGACTCTCTTCAAGAGGAATCTTGATGAGTGGATGGGAGATCGTAGGTTTACCCCGGCTATCACTGCTGTGTCACTGTTAGACAGAGGCACAGTATACTAACCTCAAAAAAAGGCATAGCAAAATTAATTTAAAATGGGTGGCGAAAGCCAAACACACTCTAGCTAGGCTTATAAATGCCCTAGGGCAGATAGCCTAGTATGAACCTATGAACCTATAACTAAAAGGCGGTTGGTGCAAGGAAAAAACACAAATCCACTGTTCAAATCCTCTGTTGCACTGTATACCTGAAACTGTTAATACAGCATAAACCTGTAAAAGGTCATGTTCTGACTCCTGACATTGTAAAACATTCAGCATATCCTTCTCAAATCTGAAAACAGCAGTTTTACACAATTCATGTAACTTTTTTAATGCCTTCTACCTTGAGTTCAGTTTTTATTTCAAGGTTTACAGCTATGTTTTAGCAGTGCTGTGAAAAATAAAGCTCAATGCACTCAGCACTGCTGTCTGACCCCAATTACAGTTTAGTTATAAACTATTTATGTTCTATCAGTAATGTGAGAGAACTCATTTGCAAAAAAAAATGCTCTAAAATCATCCTGCTAAATTCTAAATCAGTAGCTTTAAGATATAGCAGCACAGACGTGTCCAGTACTTTCCTTAAGGTAATGAAAAGTTAAACGTTGACAGAAGTTATAAAACATTTCTAAACTAAATTGGTTGACCAGGTACATGAGACAGAACTGCATATTTCAAAACAGATTAGCAGGCACTGGCAGGCTGAAACAGGAAAACAACTACTGAAACAAAGCACTTCTGTTCTTCACTGCACATTCCTTGTACCTTTTAAAGTAATGTATTCCCGCCATAGGAGCTCAGGAATGCTGTTGTTGGTAACAATGGTGAATGCTGAGATTTATTTTACAGAAAAATCATTTTCTAAAGCCTTTCTTGAAAAAAATATTCATAATACTTCAACAGTAACAACTAGACAAAAATATAAACACTGGCACTGCTTGGCACATTAGCATGACACTGCAAATCATAATCTTGATTTTATGACTGCATCATATACTATGCACACAAATCCATCTATTTAAATCATATAATTTTTATTTCTTTTGACAAAAATCTGTCTGCATTGTGCTTGGCTTTGTGGTTGAAAGGAGCTCCTAGGATCAGACCCCCTCCCTACCCAGTTAACGAATGAATGAATGAATGAATGAATACATTTTAGAAGGGTTCAAGGAAGAACTGAACAGGACTGCAGTCATACAAGGTGACAACTATAAACAATATGGCCACACATTGCTAACCTGGTTAAGTCATAACAGACAAAACATAGGGACTATACTGCTCCACCTGATAATCTGGTACTCTCAAATCAAGTAGATGAAAAAACAGAAGTGGTGTATTTATCACAACTCAGCTCATAGAGCTTTACAGGTAACAAGGGTGACTGCCAGTGTCAAGCAATATAGCAAACCCAAGAGTAAGATGCCTTGCATCTTATAAGAATCCAGCTATATGTGCACTAGGTCTGCATCAGCAGTATGTCAAAGCTAAGATCTTTACAGAAGCCAAGCTACATGTCTAAATGAGGTTCAGATGTTTATGTATGTTCTGTTGGTTATTTGTGAATATATCCAACTTTTTCTAGAATTTTTCTCAAACAGTTGACTTTGTATGAATGCCAGAAGTTTTCCAGGATATTCACTGCATCTCACTTGTGGGCTGTGACTACCACAGTGGCATATGTAGCCATTTCTTCAGAACTATTGATGTTCATCGTGTTTCACTGTTGCAGTCTACATTTGGGTAATCTGCTGGCAGGTTGCCCTCAGTCGGCCTGATTAACAAAGTCTCGGATCCTGCATCGGTTGCTGTCCCTTTTTCCATGATGTCAGGGGTATAAAACATGCAGCTGACGCCATGACATCAGTCTTTCTTTCCGCGCGGTGCCCGAAGCAGAAGCAGTTCGCAAGTGCCGGTCGGCCGACTCCTGAAATTTTCATTTTCGAGTTTCAGAACCAAAGTCTTCAACTTAAAGCTAAGTACCCCGTTAGGGAAACTTTTTCCTGCTCCTTACCGATGTCAGTAAAAGTTAATAATTGTATTACTTGTGGGAATCAAATACATCATAAGGATCTTCATTTGTACTGTATTCCTTGCCTAGGCCCTGGCGTATACCTTGCTGTCGGTTTTGTGCTTTATTTAATCAGCACACTATCCGTCGTTGGTACATTTTTGCTTCAAAATATTTCGGTTCTCCGTTTAATTATCCAGAAATGACGTTGGTTAGCCATCCAACTACCGGAATACCGAAAAAACGCAAAGAAAAAGACAGAGACAGGCCGTTGATGTCCAAAACTACCGAAGACGCTTCTCCTAAGCCAGTCGCCAGTTCACCGGTACTCAGTGAGGCGCTTTCGCAGCCCCCGATACCTGCTACTTCTGATTCACAGGCCTCTACTGAGACCCATTTGGAGTCCGGTATGCCACGAGATGCTTCACATATGGAATCCGCGGATGTCTCTACCTTGGATGGATCCAGAGCCGCTGAGCAGGCACCAGCTTCTGAGGGTGTATTCAGGCCTACAGACTTGCATATTAAACTGACTCCAACTTCAGTGCTAAGGCCTAAATCTCGATCTATGTCTAAAACCCAATGCCCAGGCCACATGTTCAGGTCCCTATGCCTAAAAAACAAATGATCAAAATGGCTAAAGAATTAATTACTCTGATCAGGGATAGTCAAGCCCCCCCCCCCCCAAGAGGCCTAGGACTGAATTTGACTATGAATCTTCTGAACAGGACTCTGTTTCTTCTGACTCTTCTAATGATCTGGATTTGTCCATACCTACTTATGAGGACTCTGATGCAGAGGATTCCATTCCCTCTGCTTCTGCGCCTAAGTATTTCTCTTTTGGGGAAACTTTACATACCTTAAGGGAGCATTTCCACTGGGAAAGTCAGGATTCCTCTGAATCCAAAAAGAGGCTTAGGGATTTCCTTCTTCTTCCTCAGCATAGGCCTTTGGCTATACCTCCTGTACTAGATATTGTTGATGATGTGTTTTCGGAATCCAGTATGGCCCCTGATTCCTTGCCTCCAGCCCCCAGCCCCCACCAAACCAGACAGGTACTACAGGCTTCCTGAGTCCCACAAATTCCTTTTCAAAAATCCTGTTGTGGACGCTAAAACCATTTCTCAGGGGCCCAAGGGCATTAAGGCTTCTTCTGCTAAAAATCCTGCCCCTTCTGATAGAGACTCCAGGGCGCTGGATACATGGGGTAAAAAGGTTTATACTTCTGCAACCTTAGCAATCAGGGCTTTAAACTGTCAATTTCATATGCTAAAATATCAACAGCATATCATGGGACTGCTTAAACAGAAAATTATGTTGATTTCTGACTGTGTGGAGAATAAAGATTGCAGGATTTATTACATTCAGCTGAACAAGTTCGCAAACATACTGTGCAATGTGATTTTGATTCTTTAGAGGTCTCTTGTAGGGCTGCTGTTACTGGGTCTGTGCTTAGAAGGCATGCTTGGCTTAAGGAGCAATCTCTGCCTGATCATGTTAAAGCAAAACTTTTGGATGCTCCTTTACAGCAGGACCGCCTATTTGGCAATAAGGCAGAAGAAGTTCTAAAAAAGATGGAAGATAAAGCTAAATCTATGTAAACTGTGAAAGATTTCTTACAAGTGCAACTTCCTAGATTTAGTAGGCATTGGCCTACTAAGAACTGGTCCTTTCCAGCTCCTTCCAGAGCCACTACGGCCAAACCCAGACATTCCAAAATCACCAGGTTTCAGTCCCAAGGGATTTTCAGAACTAAGCACTAGGGTGCTTCCACTTCCAAATCCGGAAACAACAAGGCACCATCCTATGGTAAACAGTCTCAATGACTTCCCTTTGAAATTACCAAGCACTTACTCTTAGCCACCCCTTTGGGGGGAAAACTGGCTCTTCATTCAAGAAAATGGAAACTTATGACCCAGGACAAATGGGTTTTAAATATATCCCAGGAATACAGATTTAATTTCCACATGCTGCCAACACCAAACGGATGGCCAGACCTGCCCCCAAATCAGTGGGCAGAGGCTCAGAAACAAGTACTAAACTCCTAAATATGGGGGATATTCAACTAGTACCAGAAGAGGAAAAGGGACAAGGTTTCTATTCCAGAATTTTCCTGGTACCCAGAAAAGACAAATCATGGTGTCCAATTCTGGACCTGTCTACTCTAAATACCTTTCTGGGCATTCCAAAATTCAAGATGCTGACTCTTCATCAGTTACTTCCTATGCTAGGCAAAGATGCCTGGTTGGCAACTCTCGACTTAACAGAGGCTTACCTGCATATCCCAATCAGGGAATCTTGCAGAAGATTCCTACACTTCAAAGCAGGCTGCATGTATTATCAGTTCTCTGCACTGCCCTTTGGCTTGTCTACTGCACTCAGGGTATTCACAAAGTGCCTGGCTCCCGTAATTGCATTTTGCAGGCAAAGAAATATTCAAATATATCCATACCTGGATGATTGTCTAATTCAGGTAGAAAACCAGGCCATTCTTCTAAAACATCTGGCTTTTGTAAAAAGACTTCTAACCTGTCTAGGGTACACCATAAATGAAAAGAAATCTCAACTGGTACCCTCTCAAAAGATTACATTCCTGGGTGCAAGCTTGAATACAACTGCCCAGATGGCGTTCCTTACACCAGAAAACCAAATTCATTTGGTGACTTACTTCAAACAGGTGGCCACAAAAACCCTGCTATCTGCAAGCCTTGGGGTTCCTGGCCTCCTGCATTCTTCTAATTCCAAATGCAAGACTGCATATGAGGAAACTTCAGTGGTACTTAAAAAGTTTATGGAGTCAACATTGTCACAGCCTGGAAACAATGATTCGTATCATACCTTGCCTGCGCCTAGAGTTCCTATGGTGGGCAGAGGCCTGCCACCAAAACAAGGGACTGCCATTCACACCACCCCCTGCCACCCAAACCCTAACTACAGATGCATCTGACTATGCATGGGGGGCTCATCTGGCAGGGAAGTGCATTCAGGGCAAATGGAGCCCAAATCAAATCCACCTTCATATCAATCAAAACAAAATGCTAGCTATACAGAATGCACTGACAGCCTTCAAGGACTACCTTCATCTGGGACAATTACTGATAAAGACGGGCAACACCACGGTTATGTGATACATAAACAAGCAGGGGGGTACACATTTATACCCCCTCTGCAGACTAGCCATGGCATTGTGGAACACGACCTTGAGCTACCAAGTACAACTACAAGCTCAATGCCTGCCAGGAAAGCAGAATGTTCTGGCAGACGAACTAAGCAGAAATCTCATGGACCCTCACGAATGGAAACTGGAACCATGGATTTTCAACATGTTCACACACAAATGGGGGAGCCCGGACATAGATCTGTTTGCCTCACCCTAGAACTACCAGTTGGACAAATTTTGCACAAGAACTCATCACAAAAAAGCCTGGAAAGTGGATGCTCTGTCCTTCAGCTGGAAAAACCTATCAGTCTATGCCTTTCCCCCTCTGCCTTTGCTCTCCAAAGTTCTACTAAAAGTCAAACAGGACAAACCAAAAATTATTTTGATTGCTCCAGACTGGCCTCACCAACACTGGTACCCACTCCTGTGCAGTATATCACACATTTCTCCATGGCACTTGCCTCATCCACCTTCCTTACTGTCTCAGCAGGAGAACCAAATTCTGCACCCTCCGCTCCAAACATTGAATCTTGCAGCTTGGCTAATCACTTAAATTCACCCTTAGCATCCCTCAGCAAACCTGTGATGGATGTCATTTTGTAGGCGAGAAGACCTAGTACTAGAAAATCTTATGCTGACAAATGGAAAAGATTCTGTGCCTGGAATCAATCTCAAGGGATGAGCACAGAAGTGCTCAATTTACCTCAGATTTTGCAATACTTAACTGAGATGCTTCACAAGGGCCTGTCTTTTTCTTACATAAAAATCCATGCCTCAGCCATTTCAGCTCATTACAACACAGACCCCCCCCCTTCTCTCATCCTCTTCTAAAGCAGTATCTCAGAGGGGCCAAAAACTTGAGACCACCCAGGAGAGCTCCAACCCCTGCCTGGGACCTTAACTTTGTACTGGCGAAACTCACTCTACCTCCTTTCGAGCCAGCTGCAACTGCAGACTTAAAATTTCTTTCCTGGAAAACAGCCTTCCTTTTAGCAATCACTTCAGCTAGAAGGATATCTGAATTACAGGCCCTTATGGCAGTGGAGCCTTTCATCATCTTTCATGCGGACAGGGTGTCACTCAGGACCAATCCATCATTCATGCCCAAGGTGGTATCCAGTGTGGCTCTTAATCAGTCCATTCATTTGCCAACTTTCTTTCCCAATCCACAGAACAAGGGAGAGTGGAGTCTGCATTCCTTGGATGTACACAGACAACTTAGATTCTACTTGGACAGGACTAAATCTTGAAGAAAATCTGAACTGCTGGTAGCATTTGCTGCAGGGGCAGAGGGGAAGGCTATTTCAAAGCAAACCATTTGTAAATGGATAAGCCATTGTATTCATTTCTGTTATAAGCACCATGGAAACCTATCCGCCCGGGGATCAGATCTCATTCCACCAGGACTGCATCTACTTCAGCAGCCTTTCTCAGAGGTATTCCTACCAGGGATATTCTAGAAGCTGCTACCTGGAGTTCAGTTCATACTTTCACCAAGCATTATCACTTACTAATTTTCTCTAAATCCAGAGCTGGCTTTGCCACTGCTGTTTTGCAGGGCCTTATAGCTGGTCCTAATGCTGTATGAATCCATCCTCCCAAACTTAGCTTTGGGAATCTACCCAAATGTAATGACTGCAACAGTGAAACACGATGAACATAGTACAGTTGTGTACACCTGCCATAAATGTAGATGTTCGAGTGTATTCACTGTTGCAGTCCTGGTTACCCTCCCTCCAGCCTCCTGTTTTTCTTTTACTATACCTCTTTCTTTTATTATGCTTAAAAGCCTTTTGGCGTATTTGCTTTTGTTTGGAGGTATATTTTTGTGTTTCTAATTATTGATATATATATATATATATATATATATATATATATATATATAGCTCCCCATTTAGGGTGCACCTGACATCTGGGGCAAGAAAACTGATGCAATGGCGTTGTCTGCATGTTTTATACCCCTGACGACCTAACGTCATGGAAGAAGGGACAGCAACCGACGCAGGACCCAAGACTTTGTTAATCAGGCTGACTGAGGGCAACCTGCCAGCAGATTACCCAAATATAATGACTGCAACAGTGAATACACTCGAACATCTACATTTATGGTAAGTGTACACAACTGTACTTTTTGTAACTAAATGATTGGCACACTGAACTTACTGCCAGTGAAATTAACAAATTTGGTAAATAAGCTTCAGAGTCAGATATGTCAGACTAATTATTCCTTTCTTAATGGCAACTTCTGCTCTAGATACTACTAAAAAACTCTACCCATGCTGGTCTTTTGATTAGGACTCCCCTATTTATTTCTGTTTGCCTATACTTCGATATCAATCCTTGATATGGAAGGCAATCTCTAGCCTGCAATCCAAATATGGCCTTGGCATCTTCCCATTATGTGACCTTTCCTTCTCTAGTTATTTGCTCCCAATACCATGGTTCCTATGCCAGTTTTCTCCAATATATTCCCTCCCCGTCTTGCCTATTGTCTGTATCCCTAATTGCAGTCATCGCTATTGGCAGAATCTCTTTCTCCATTCCCATGTTGGCTTAGTTCTTAGAAGACCTTTTGCAACTTTATGAATGTAATACTGTGTATGATTATTGTTGTTCTCCTTAAAGGTCTGTATCCAAAATCCCATTCTCTCAATATCACTCGAGCTTCCCCTCTGTTTCATCATCTCTTTCTACATGGAATTATAGTTTTCTGTTTGTGCTATGTATAGGAGCCTTAACTGCGTTGCTCAGAAATACCCTTTCAACTTGGATAATCCCAATCTGCCCTGTTCTGTTGGAAGAATAAGCTTATCCCACTTGACTCTTTCCACCTTCACCCCCAGATAAAATCATTCAGCTCTTTATTAATTGCTGTCCACAACTTCTCTGGTTGATAAAAATATGTCTGACCAGTGTATGACTAAAAGGACTAAAAACATTTTAACTGCTTGTATCTTACTATCGATATCCATATAACACAGCTTCCATTTTCTCAGTTTTTGTATTAGCTTTTGTTTAGTCTCTTCCCACCTATCCTTAGCTGCCACACCTGTATCATTTTAATGCATACTCCTAAACACTTCATTGTATCATGTCACACATAAGTATGGCTAATGCTGAACCAATTCATGTGTGGGTACATAATTTACCGCTATTGCTTTTGTTTTAGCTTCATTAATTTTGTACCCAGAAAAGGTTTGAAACTGTCTCAATATGTTCCCCAGCACTGTAATGTCCCTTTCTGGTTTTGTCAGGTATAAAATAATGTCATCTGCAAATAGAGCCAGCTTTTCTTGATTACGATATCAACTGTATCATTGAATTTCTGAGTCCCTTATTTTCTTTGTCAGTGCTTCTAAATATAATGCAAATAACAAAGGGGAGAGAGGACACCCCTGCCTGGTTCCTTTGCTCAAGCACAGATTATCAGAGAGGACCCCACCCACTTTAATTTTCACCTCTGATCCTTCATATATCCTCCTAATTAGCCTTATAATTTTATCAGGGAGTGCAAATGCTTCCATTGCTTTGCTCATAAAGTCCCAGCTTACTTGGTCAAATGCTTTCTCTGCATCAAGACCCACCAACAACAGTGGTATTTCTTTATATTCTGCTTTCCTCTGGATCATCAATGTTCTATGTGTTCTTGATTTCCATATTCTCTGCTTTATGCAGAGTTTCATAGGATTTCTGAAAATATTTCTAATCCTTCTACAGGATCCCTAGTTATCTTCCTTATTATAGGCTCCCTCAGCTTGGCAACAGCCCTTTCTATATTCTGTTGCCTGAGTCATTGTACTAAAAGCTTTTTTACTCTAGAGTTACCAAAAAAACAAGATGTTAAGTTGTCAATCTCGCCTTCATTCTTGCTTGATGGGCTTTAGCTCGAGAACTCCTTTTACCAGCTCGAGGCAGCCCCATATCCCATGATGCAAGGCAGGAAGTACCCAGATCGAGGTCTTCTCTTTACCAGCTCCTGGTAAGTAATTCACATTTGTGACATTTAAGCCCCTTTTAGTTTAAAACTATTTGTTTTGATAGTTTAACTTTAAATTTAACTTTTCTGACAGAAATCCCTGTCTCTTTTAATTTTTAGTCAGTTAATTTCCCTATCCCATCCCCTGTTAGGGTGTGTGTGTTGGTATTTTTACTAAATACCCTTTTGGTATTAGTTTAATTTAATTGGACTGGTGTGTGTGTGTTTGTTAGGCACCATGTCAAAGAGAGGGTTTCAGGTTTGTGTGACTCGTGCTGTCAGAAGATGTCTCTGACAGGCGGTCACACTTCTTGCCTGTACTGTTTAGGCCCTCTTCACCTGCAGGACTCATTTGTCACTCCTTCAGCCAGAGAGTCCTGCAGGAGAGAATAAGTTGATTCACAGGGCCCACAAAATCAACTAAATCTGCCAAGACCCAGGCTTCTGTTTCTAAGCCTGTGGCCTCGGCTCCGACTTGTATAGAGTCGAGATCGGCTCCGGCTGGAGCGATTCTGATCCACTAAGCTTATGGCTATCGGTGCGAATGACCACTGTGGTGTCGGTTCCGACCGGCTCCGACACCCATCGGTGTCGGCTCCGACACCCATGTGGCACAGGCACGGCTCCGGCTGGAGCCGACATCGTGGCGTTCTGCGGCTCCGAAATCGGCGCCCGACAGGATCAGTAATATCGGCTCCAATGACCCATTCCAGGAAGAGGTCGAGGTCTCCTTCCCCTCACCTCTTCTATCGGGATCTTCAAGGTCATCCAGGTTGTCAGACCATGACCTAGAGAGTGGTCAGTAGATTGCTCAAGTCACAGGTACTGGCCCAAATGCTACACAGTCCATATCAGCAGGCGACTGTTGAACCACACCCCGTTACAGTTCCTCCTACAACTCTACCCCAGAGTTGGAGTCTTCGGGCATGGTTACTGCTACGGCTGGAGGACGGATACCTTCTGTTCCTTCAGCCCCTACTCTTATCTCCTCTTCCTTAGAGGGATTCGTGGTCGGGCTTCCATGGTCTCCTCCGAGGGGTGAGTGGCATCGGACCCTTGTCCGAACCCGCTCTTCCCGTGAGCTCGGCTCCGACATCTGCCTCGGAGACTTCCTTCGGTGGCCCCTGGGTTCCTAGCTCTTGAGCGGGGTCTCTCGGACCTGCCTGGGAGGAGCATTGAGGTGATGAAGAGTGTACTGGCCACTGGTATCAGTCAGCAGTCTCTTCCGTAGCTCCTCCTCTATTGTACCTGTTGACATCTCTGCCACTTCTCTTGCTACAGGACCCAGAGATCCTCCGCCTCAGGTTTCCCCATTGGGAATTTCCCCTCTTCCGAGGATTCTCCTGATGTTTCGGGAGATCCTCCTAGGAAGAGGACTTGTAAGAGGAAGCATGTAGACTCCCTGAGTCTGTCACTTGGATACTGACTTTGATGAGTCAGAGGGATCCCTAGGTCCCCTCTGAGGATGTCTCCTTCTCAGACATCCTAGAACTTCTGAAACAGAGGAAACTGGCCCACCAACAATCCCTCTGAGGATGAGTCAGTATACCTAGAGGCGTTTGGATCTCGGCCCTCCACCTCCTGGGTGTCTCCGCCTTCGACCCCCTTATGCAGGTTATAGACGAAGGCGTGGACAGCTCCTGACTCTGTAGAGCCAGTCCCTAGGAGGCCTTCTAAATTTATAACTGCCCCTAATGACAAACAATTCCTTACCAAGGGTGTCCCGCTGATGCCATGGTGGTGGCTGCGGCCACCAAAAGGAACTTGCAGATCCTTCCGTGCCCGTCCATCCTCCTAATAAGGACTCTAGGACCATGGATAGCGGATGTTTTCCTCAGCGACCTTTGCTATCGTTCGCTGAATTATCTTTGTCACTTCACCAGACTCCAGAGAGATATCCTGAAGGAGCTGGGAGAAGTAGTTCAGGATCCTACAGCTGCAGGGGCCCAAGAAAGATAGCTAGGAACCCTCAATTCCATTGCTAACTCCTCCATGCGGCTAATATCTTATGCTGCTGATGGGGCACAGGTGTGGCTCTTAGGCGCCAAGCCTGGATGCGGCTATGTGATTTTGCGGATCCCTTTAAGGCGTCCTTCACAAATTCTCCCTTTGATGGGTCAGCTTTGTTTGGCCCTCAGGTGAAGGAAACCTTGACCAGGTGTGAGCAGGACGGCAAGACTCTTTCTGCTGTTGGAGTCCGTTTTCCACCCCTTCTAGGCCTTATCCCAAAGGACAGAAGGGTGGGAAGATGTGGTTAAATCTCAAGGAGTCACGGGATTCACGTGGTCAGTTTACCCCTAGAGGCAGAGGGGTAACAACAACATCTAGAGGCAGAGGGGTCGAAGAATCAGGGCAACAGGGAGTCTCTTCCTGAGAAGCCTTTTCAGCATCCCTGAGGTGTTGCCCGGCTGTCCCTCCTTGGAGGCAGTCGGGAAGATTATCACTGTACCCAGAAGCCTGGCATTCCCTCACTCAAGACAGATGGGTACAGTCGATCATATCCAAGGGTTACATAATTCCTTTCGAGGAAAGTCCCTTCCCCTCAAGTTCCCTTCCAGATGTACCACCGGTCTAAGGGACATTGCAGAGTTAGAGATCAAAACTACTGCAAAAAGAGCCATTCAGCCAGTTACAATAGACCATTCAGAGCCGGAATCTACTCAAGGTTCTTTTGGTCCCCAAAAGACTGGAGACCAATATTGGATCTCAGCAGACTCAACAAGTCTGTCAGGAAGACAAGATTCCAAATGGTCACTCTTCAGTCAATTCTACCCTTCTTACAGAAGGACAACTGGATGTGCTCAATAGATCTTCAGGATCGTACTATCACATCAAAGGAGATTTCTCCGCGCTGGGGTCCAGTCATTTCCAGTTCAGAGCCCTGCCCTTTGGTCTCACTACAGCCCCAGAGTGTTCACCAAATGCATGGCAGTGGTCACGGCTCACCTGAGAGGTGTTGACTGGCTCCTGTCAGCCACCACCAGGCATCAGCTTATACAAGCCAGGGATTACACAATAGACCTTTGTTCTCATTTGGGCATCTCAGTCAACTTGAAAAGTCATCCTTATCGCCCTGCCAGTCTATTACCTTCATAGGCAAACTTAAACACTGTTAGGATGTCAGCTACCCTTACAGAACAAAGAGTTTCAGACATTCAGACTCATGTCAGGATCATTCTGGCCAGCAAGAAGGTACAGGCCAGAATGGTTCTAAAGGTGTTAGGTCTTATGGCTGCGGCCATCACTCTTCTTCCCTGGCTCGATTCTACATGCGCCTCCTTCAGTGGATGCTGTTCACACAGTGGTCATACCAGCAACTCCCAATGCGTCACCAGATTCTGGTGACACAAACATGCAAAGAACATCTTGCTTGGTGGATCACATCGTCTCAGGTTCACCAAGGCAGGTGCTTTGTACCTCCGTCCCCGATAGCCACTGTCACCACGGATGCCTCCCTGATCGGGTGGGGGTCATTATCAGGGCAGGATGGTTCATGGGGCGTGGCAACGTACCATCTGCACATAAATGTCCTGGAGATGAGAGCAGTGCTTTTAACGTTGCAAGCCCTCAACGACTTTCTTCCCGTAGGGACACAGTCCACACAGACAACATGTCTGTAGTTTGGTATATCAACAAACAGGGCGGAACCAAGTCCTACCCAGACTATGGCAATGGGCGATCTCCTCTCATCGGTTTCTGGTATCCCTGGGAAAACCAACATTATAGCGGACAGATTGAGCAGAGCTATTCTCATGCCTCACGAGTGGTCTCTCAAGCAATCCATAGCGGAAGAGATTTTTCTGGAATGGGGTCGTCCATGTTGCGATCTTTTTGCTACTCCCCAAAACAGCAAATGTCCAGACTTCTTCAGCCTCTTCCCTCTATCAGGCCATCCCCCCAGAGACGCTCTGACCCAGGATTGGCCCCAGGGACTTCTTTATGCCTTCCCTCCTTTTCCTCTGATCCCTCAGGTAATCCAGAAAGCTACCGTTTTGAGAGCCAAATTGATTCTCATTGCCCCTTACTGGCCTCGACAAGTTTGGTTCCCCTCCATCATCACCTTTTGGTGCAGCCGTGGCATCTGGACCCAGTGCCAGATCTACTGATTCACCAATCCGGTCAGCTGCGGTCAATCCCTTCTCTCTACCTCACAGCATGGTTGCTCCACTTCCTTCCTTAGCCAGGCTTCCTTTGATCTCTAACCCAGTTAGAGATATCATAGTAGCTTCACTAAAATCCTCTACCAGGAGGATTTACACATATTGAACGTTTCTCTTATTGGGCTAAGGCCCAAAATATTGATCCTTTTACTGCCCCTGTTCAGGCAGTTCTGGACTTCTTAGCAGAGATTTTCCATGCAGGCTCCTCTTCTTCCACAGTCAGAGTTCAGTTGGCTGCTATTTCTAATTTTCATGTCGGGATAGCAGATCATAATATTATGTCCCATAGGCTCTGCAGGGCCTTTTTGAAAGGAATTTTCCTACTAAAGCCTCCAATCAGGAATCCTCCTCCTCAGTGGGATTTAAATTTAGTGCTGACATCCTTGATTCTTCCCCTTCGAGCCAGCTGTTTCTTGTTCCTGAAATATCTTTCTTGGAAAACTTTATTCCTAGTGGCTATTACATCTGCCAGGAGGGTGTCTGAACTTCATGCTCTTTATTTGATTTTTCACAAAGACAGAGTATCTTTGAGAACTAATCCATCCTTTTACCTAAGGTCGCGAAAAACAATCTGAATCAATCTATTGATCTCCTGTATTTTTCCTAACTATTCAGATAGAGCTGAACAAAGCTACATTATCTTGACGTCCACCGTCAGCTTAGATATTATTTGGACAGAACAAAAAATTTAGAAAATCTGATCAACTTTTTGTTTCCTATGCGGATAATAAAAAGGCCTTCCTGTTTCTAAAGTGACTTTGTCCAGATGGCTTTCTTCATCACTGAAATTTATACGATCAGGGGAAAACAGCTGTGCTCAAAACCTAAAGCACATTCAACTAGGAGTTTAGCTACTTCTACTGCTTTTCAAGCTAGACTGCCTTTAGACACTATTTGTGCAGCGCCACTTGGGCCACTCCTCACACTTTTGTTTCCCATTACAAATTGGACTTGGCCTCCAGGGACAGAGCCAGTTTTGGCTCTACAGTCCTCAAGAGTTTGTTCCATTGAGCCACCCAGGATAGAGGTGCTAAGATTGACAACTTAACATTAAGAAGTTATGTACCTACCATAACGTTCCATGTTAGTTGTCTTCTCTCACAGACCTTGTATAAGAAACTATAATTCTAAAGACCATTCAGACCTGGTCCTTTTTCCATTTGTAAGTTTCTTCTTCCTTTGGGAAGTATTGTTTATGCTTGGTGTTATTGCCCTTTTGTCAACAAACGAGATCTGGGTACTTCCTGCCATGCATCATGGGATATGGGGCTGCCTCGAGCTGAACCCATCAAGCAAGAAAGAAGGCGAGAGAAGACAACTAACATGGAACGTTATGGTAGGTACATAACTTCTTATTTCTTAACAGCAATCTTTATAAACTTATACATATTATGGAGGTAATCCCTTATTTTCTGTTTAATATTTTGTAGTTGCTCCTCTTCTTGTTCTTTGAGATACCCCCTATTTTACAATACTTTAACATTTGTCAGTCCCTCTAAACAATTCTTGTTACTTCTTAATCGTATCTCCCTTTCCTTTATTTCCACCGTATTTTTAAACTCCACTTTAATTTTATCCCACTGCCTGGTTATATTTTTGGAAGAAATTTCTATCTTGTCTAATAGAGCCTGAATAATTTCCACTGCCCATTCCTTAAATTCCTCTCTTTTCAACAGATAGGTGCGAAAGCACCTGTGTCTCATTTTTATTTCATTACCCTGTGTTTTTATTTTAGTTATTAGTGGCATATGATCTGAAATAGTTATTGGGTGCACATCAAGGCCTTAAATGGATGCACATGTTATTCCTGTGAAATGTAGATTCTGTCTAGCCTAGCCCAGTTTTTGTATCTTGGGAAGTGTGTAAATTCACTCTAAATTCCTAGTACTGAATTCACATCTTCCATGGCAAATATTTTCATAACTTTCTTTAACAATTTACACTCATTTGTTAAATTTCCATTTCTGGGCCTCCCAGACACATGTTCACTATTGCAAATCAAATTCCAACCCCTGCCTATAGTAATATTCCTTGCTGAAAGCAAATTATTTCTCCCAGAATTTTCTTTAGCCCATTATAGCAGTTTTTGGTGGAATATAAATACATGCCAGTGTAATCCGCCTCCTTTGCCAGTAGCCCGTAAGTATTATAAACCTAGCATTATTGTCTTTTTTTCCTGTTCTATTACTGTTGGAACTTATCTTGCAATTAATATAAGTACTCCTCTCTTCCTGCTGAATAACCATCCTGAAAACTTTTCTTTATCAAATTCATATGTTTCCAAGTGTGTCTACTGTGGCATGGCTATTGCACTCTATATTTTTAATACAGCTCACTGCTCTTTCTTTTTTTGTATTTATCTCAGAGACCATTAATTTTTAAAGACATTATAGAAAGAATCATATTCTTGAGAGATTATCATTCCCACCCTTTATAGGTAACATTTTAAGTGTCTAATTCCAGCTTTTGTGTTACATGCACCATTTGGCAGGTTAATCTTTTATACAACTGTTTCGGTTATCTTACAGATTAGTACCTCGCAGGATGTGCAGTAGCAAATCCCGCCCCGACACGCCCCCAGTCATCCTCATTTCAATTTAGATGAATGTAGAGTGGTCTCGGAGTCAGGGGGTGCAGGGGGGTGTCCCCCCTGCAAATAAGTGCGAAACAGTTTTATACATATTCTTGCAGGGGGGCAGATATTTACTTTACCTTTTGCAACATTTGCAACATGAGTATTCTCATTACGCGGTATGCCGCATATCTTTTAATTACTGTAAACAAGTCCGGAAAACAAACACAACGTAAAACAGTCTCGTAAATGTTATTGCAGGGGGGGACGCCCCCCCTGCACCCCCCGTCTTGTATATACTATCTCCAAGACCCTTGCATGAACATTGGCTACATGAGTATTCTCATTACGCGGTATGCCCCATATGTTTTCATTACTGTAACCAAGGACGGTAAACAAACACAACGTAAAACATTCTTATACATGTTATTGCAGAGGGGACGCCCCCCTGCACCCCCCGACTTATATATACCAACTGCAAGACCACTCTACATTCATCTAAATTGAAAACAGCTTACTTGCTGCTACTGTTACGTTGCGGATTCCTTAGTCCTACAAAGCGCTGTAAAGTCGCGGCACTAAATACTTTTCTGTTAAAACTGTTACTGTTAAGTGGAAAACATTTTAGTGTAAAACATTTCACATTTGAAGTGGCTATCGCGGGCATGTTGACAACTACAGCTGTCAGTCAACACTGCCAATCATGACAGTCACGCCCAAAGCTGCGCAGTACCGCCCGCGAGGTACTAATCTGTAAGATAACCACTGTTTCTTGTCATTTCCATTTGAGCCAATGTCACATATTGCATAACTTTTTCTTTTATTGAAATCCCTCAAATAAAAATATTCCCCCTTGACTTAATTATTTCATAAATCTGGCTACAATCCCTTAAAACGTTTCAGTACATGTTACTGTTGTATCACTTGCTGCTGAAAATTATAGCATTAAGCAACCTTCTTAACTATCAAAACTAAAAATATAGTCTCAAAAATACTGATATTATTACATAATAGAACTTGTACACCACTGCGAAGACAACATCTTATAGATTCTACACAAATTTTAGTTGCCAGCCAGTGACAACTGCTATGGTTTTGTTGGCAGGCAGTGATATACTGCACATAAAACAAGAAGCGCTAGATAGTCCCTTCCTCCAAACTTTAAATACTAGTGCTAAATAATGCAACTTTTATCCACTAAGAAACTTTTTAGTGATCGTAAGTGTAAACATCTGCATGGCTCCTTCCAAGGGTTGAGGAGATTCTGTCTGGAAAATTAGGTAAGTATAAATTATTGCTTTTCATTAGACTGTTAACTTCAACTACAGCACATCAGCTATTTGTTATAAATTGCATTACTCTTACAGTCACTGAAAATTACATAGGGAAAAAAAATATCAATTCTGAGCATCATTTTTGCAGTGCTGACCAGGCTAAATTCATGTCCAAGATGGTGCTGCATTAAAGGTATATATTTAGTTTTGTAATATATATATATATATATATATATATATATATATATATATATATATATATGTGTGTGTGTGTGTGTGCATACACACACACACATATAGATAGATACAAAGATAGTTAATTTAATTATACATAATCTCAAATTTTTAATTTCTTCTGTGAGCCTACATATGCATGTAAGCTTTTAAAAATCACACAGTATATAGAAATGCCTGCATTCAAATTTGACATACATATGTATGGATCCAGAGCACAATTTGTATAACTGAAAGGAAAGCCTAGGTATACACTACACATAACATACAATGAAGATAAGGCAGGAACTGGCAAGACATGGAGGACTAAGTTAATGGGTAAAGAGTTGAAATCAACCCTGCTAAACAACAACTAGAGGAACAGCCTGCACTGAATAACTTCAAGCCTAGTGTTAGAACTATGTCAGTAAAGTGCAGGTACGCAATGGACTTTGTCGAATCCCAGACAGTAATTCATGCTCTCCCTACTTTGAAACAGCCAATAATTTTGAGGTGGACCCAAAGTACGCAAGAAATCATGAAACACCTTTAACTACTTCAACCAATTCAGAATCTGATGCATTTTAGGTGGACATCTGGGCATAGCGAAGGCAAAACAAAAGATAATGAGCACCACTTTTTTATGTTTTATGATGTAGAAGATCAATGCTGAGTACCATGCCAAGAATCCCATTGGAATCTTCTCCACAAAAGTCTTGAACAGTCCACAGATTATCTATAGCTATACCAAAAACCTCATTTGAAATAAGATTTTTGAAAACTGTTTAGGGATCAGACTATATAACTAATTGTATACTATAACTATGTGTGTCCCACTGTGGACTACATATGCTAATATCATTATCAGTAAGCTACATCTAGCCTATACTGTCAAACAGTATAGGACTACTTTACATTTATGTATATGTGCATGTATCTATTATATATAATGTACAAGTGTTTATAGAATATCCCCCCCCCCACAGACATATAGATGTAGATGTATTCACACATGCATCATATTACATAGATCACCTAATTTGTATAAAACCTCCCATAGAATTACTGGCTCTCAAAAGACCACAAAGCCTAAAACAAGTATCTTCCAGAGCAAAATAATCAACCACAACACAGTCAACAAATAGAAGTAAAGAAAATAGGGTAAACACTTCGGAAAATCTCAAGTATACAGTGAAATAATAGCTCACGTAAAAGTGCAGTAAAACTGGCAACCTGCAAGAAATTAAATAAAGTGTTACTTGCAACAAAATGTACACTAAATATATAATTTATACTTAGCTGCTCCTCCAGCAGTTACATCAAGTGAAAGAGATGGCATCAGTAATTTTTATAGTTTAAGTAAGCCCCTAAACATGAAAATATACACTTACCAGTAATGTACAGTTCTATGTTGTAAGCATCTCATCTGAAATCCACCTTTTGCAGTTGACTGGATCTCCAGATGACCTTCATAATGCGTACCTACTACCTGACCAACAAAGCATTGCCGTCATTTCTTGCATGTGCTACAGTAGGACCACTGCTCCAATGTACACCTTCTACAAAGCCTGCTGAGTCTTACTCATAAGCCTATTGTCGATAGCCACAAAACGAACAGTGTAAATAACAGTTCCAAACTTTCACTATGACTGTGATTTCTGAACTTAGCTGAATTCTGCAGAAACTGTCAAACATTCATCACCTGCTAAAAAACATATACTCAACCACACCTCCAACCAATCAGAAAAAAAAGAAGAAAAAAGAAAATTAGCCATTATTTCCCAAAGAATGAATCCAGGCAATGCTTAAAATCAGTACTGTATGAGTGCTTTAGCATGTTAATGAAGTCAAATAAATAAATGCATTGGAATAATGAACACATTTAAACAACCCATTAGTTAAGCTTCTAATTCAATGAAACGAGACCTAGCCAGGACACATTTAGCTTAAAAGCACAAAACATCTTCACACCTAAAGTTGTGTCATCATGAGGCCACTGGTCTGCAAAACAATCACATTAAATGCTAAAGAGCAGTCATGTGCTGATCTTTAATTTGTGCAAATAGGTCCCTATAGAATACAAATCAAAGCTATTAGCACATCGTTACAGCTTACAGTGCCATCATTAGTATTTACAGCACAGTTGTTTGGTTTCTTTGAGAGGAGAACATTCACAACTGAGTCTCTTTGAAAGCAATGCATACCATCATCAACCCTCCTACAGCTTGAAGCCTTACTGCTAAGCATATGTTGTATTTCTTGAAACCAAACAGTTTCTTTCCACCCATAAGTCATAAAGATAAAAGTACACAGACACTCAACACATAGCATGTTACTGGCAGACAGATCTTATGGCACATAATGATAATCTACTGTAACTCAAAATACAGACTGGAAACAAACAAACTTGTAAAAACTAAACAAACCATAAATAATTAAACCAACAAAGATCCCCTGCAAAGCAGAAAATAGTTTAAGTTGTTTGACATGTCACTAAACTGGCACCCTTTTTTCAGTTTTCACCCTCAGCCAGGTTACAAGGCAAAGAATCATTAAACATTTTATTATAATGTCATGCAAAGCAGTTTACAAATGTAAGTGAGAACTGTCTATCAAGCACATAAAAATAGTAAAATAGGCAACATAAATAAAACAAGGTTACCAGAAAATAACTAGTTAATTGTTATGGGTGACATTCATAGGATCAATACTTATTATATAGGGTTATTGCACAGGTATTATAGGATCAAAGGAAGTTACTAGGCTATTGGCCTCGAGGCTCTTACAAGCCTAGCCAAGAATGTAGCCCATGTTCCAAGCCAGCACCCTATGTCACTATCCAGCAGGGACAATGGAATCCCAGTGGTCTGTTTTCTGTTCCCTATCCAGTTATCCAGGTTGGGCATAAAAAGGGTTAATGAGGTACTCTGCTTCACGTGGAGAGGGAGTCTATTCCACAAAAGGGGGCGTGTCTGAAAAACAAATCTGTTCTGCCACAAGTCATATTGCTGTCATAGACCAGGTTGAGGTCACGTGTATGGGTTACTCGAGTGGAGCTAGACTTGCGGATATGCAGCAGTCCCATCAAGGCGGGGTCCGAGATTGCTTTGTATGCCACACAGAGGTCACCTCAGAGTAGTCTGTAGGAGTGTGTAGAGGGACAAGGCCTTTAGCCTATCAGTGTTGGGTAGATGTTTGAGGCCCTGGATTCTCCTTGTGAGGAACCTCTGTGATCTCTCTAGCTGCATGTGCTTTGTGAGGTACATGCTGAAAGGGGCATTGTATTCAATAATGGGTCTTATAAGGGAAGAATACAGAGATGTTATGACCATCTTGTCCCTGGATGAGATACAATAAAATGAGGTGGGTCATGTAGAAAGCTTTCTGTACAATGGAGGCAATATGGTGATGAAAAGTCAGTTTGCTATCAACCTGGGTGCCCAAGTCTCTCACAACTGATTGCGTGTTTAGGACCTTATTATCAATGTGATAATTTGTAGGGGCATCACTCTCTCCAAAGGGGATGATGATGCATTTTTTGGCATTCAGTTTGAGGCCATGTTTCTGGCACCAGTCATTTGTTTGAATTAAACCTCTTGGAAGATGTTCACATCACTAGGGGAATTGATGACAGCACCCAGCTTGCAGTCATCTGCAAAGTTGGTTACCCATAACCCACTGGTTTTGGTCTGCACCTCAGAAAACTATATCCCAAACAGCAGAGGCCCCAAGAACAATCTCTGGGGTACACTGCTCATTACAGGTTTACTGCCTGAGCTGACTTCCCCTATTTTGACTAGGTGGGTTCTATCAGTGAGCCAGTTTGCTACCCATCTGGTAACGTATGGATTGATGCCTAGTTGACAGAGTTTATCTATTACACCCAAGTGGGGAACAGTATCAAAGGCTTTGGCCAGGTCAAGGTATGAATATCCACAGTAAGTGGGTCCAGGTTACAAGAGAGACACCAAATAGAAAACCTCTTCCATTTGGATAAGTAAGATTTCCTAGTAGTGGGTTTCCTGGTGTCCTGCAGAATTTGCAGCACATCCTCAGAAAAAGGTGTCTATGAGGAATCAAAATCCTATCACCCACTGTGTCAGTTGAAGCGTGGACAAGTGGGGATGGACGAGATTTTTTGTCTTGTGTGATTAGATCCACCCTGTGAGGTAACGAGTGATGATTTCCCCTGGCTAGATGCAGAGGTAGAGTGAACCAGTGTTGTTGCAGCCAAAAGGGCATTACCAACAAGATTTTGGGAGCAACCTGTTGAATTTTGAACAGGACTTTTGGAATGAGAGGGAGGGGAGGCAATGCATAAAGAAACATCCTCTTCCAAGAAAAAAAAAAAAAAAAGAGGGCACCTTCCATACCAGAGGACCTGGGTCTCGGGCACAAAATAGAGGATGTTCAGAGGGGAGGCAAAAAGATGCACTTGAGGAGTACCCCACTGGTGGATAATGTCCAGAAACACATGCCTGTGAAGTATCCATTCATGGGACAAAGTTAACGACCTGCTCAGAGTGTCTGCCACAATGTTCTGAATGGAAGGGATATAAACTGCCTGAGGAGTCACTTGATACTTGACAGCAAGATCCCATACCTGAAATGCTAACTGGCAAAGAAGATATGTTGTTATTCTTCCCTGTTTGTTGATACACCACATCACTGTGGTATTGTCTGTGAAACCTTGAGAGGCCCTGGAGAGAAAAGAGGTTGAAAGGTCTGAAGAGCCAGCAAAACAGCTTTCATCTCTTTGACATTGATGTGCTCCTCCCGCTGAAGAGGTGATCACACCACCTGTACCTTTTGTGTGCCAAATATTGTCCCCCTTCACATGTCTGAAGTATCTTTGAACAATTCCTGAGTGTAAAGAGGGGGATAAAAAGGGATCCTGGATTCAGAGACAATTGCTGAATCTACAAGTGAAGTTCCTGTCTGAGACAAGGAAGAAGAGGAACCACAAAGTCTAGAGGATGTGCATGTTGAAGCCACACTGACTTCAGAAACCAGTGAAACTTTCTCATATGTTTGGCCAGAGGGAGCATCAGAATGGTGGATGCCATGAAACCCAGAACTCTCAGTAACTCCTTGGTGGTAATGAAAGTCAGAGGAAGAAGAGTGTGAAAGAAAGAAATGAGATTTAAGGCCTTTGGAGGGGGCAGGGATACAAGCATTGGCACCTTCTGAATCCTGCAACCCAGAAAATTATGATCCTGAGAAGGAGTCAGAGAAGCCTTTTTGAAATTTATAGTGAACCCCAGGCTCTGAAGAAGGAAAACAACAAAATGAAGATTTTGCAAACGTCAATCTGGAGAGGAGTCCTGAATCAACAGGCCATCTAAATAAGGAAATACTAGGATCCCTCAAAGGCTGCAAAAAAGCAATCACAGGAGCAAGGCATTTGGTGAACACCCATGAGGCAAAAGAAAGGCCAAAGCAGATGTTGGAGGAAACCGGTGCACTAGGAAGAAACCCATGCAGACATAGAGAGGACATGCAGATTCTGCACAGAAGACACCCCAGCCTAGAATCAAACCAGAGAACCTCTTCTTGTCAGGTGACACCACTATCTGTGGGCCATTAGTCAGACTTGCCATTAGACTACTGAGTAAAGCCTGCAACAATGGTAAGGGTAACAGTAGCCACCAGGGAGAACACTAATGATGGAAGCCAGGGAAACTGTAGATTTTCATGCCTTAACATTTTTTGAGAGGGGACCAGTTGACAACAAAGAACTTATCTTGTGCCTTAATGGTACTTGCACTTAATGGTGATCAGGAGTGAGCTCTAGGCACCAAGTATAACCTAAATATTGTGCCTTAAGGGTACTTAATTAAAAAAAATATGGTGCAGGAAGCCACTAAATACCAGGGTTACTCTAAATGGTATGGCTTAAAGGCACTGAAAAGAAATCCAACCCCGTAAACTTCTACCTTCCAAGGATATTAGTCCCCATACAAAACTAGTAGACACTATAGGGGAAGTGTACAAAATAAAACAAGACCTAAAATAAACCAAAATACAAGAGGATCTTCAAACCCTGTATCCTTGCCACCAGTAACATCTGGATTAATTCAGTTCATTAACTGTGAAGTTTGTGCAGCATGGGTTTTTCTAGCATACAAAGACAATCTCAGTCATTATTATAGGTTCATAGGTGTTTACTAAGCTAATGACCACAAGGGCCTTTTTAAGCATAGCCATACATACCAAATCTCTGACAAGTTTTGGTACCCTTGATAAGTGTAAACAAGGGCTTTGGAGATGAAACATTTACAAGCAGGGGCCTGGGAGATGAACTATTTACAGGTTGCCTGTGTCCATTAGAAGACATAGGTGCCAAATTCTTGATCCCCATCCAGTTGTCCAAGTTGAATTGAATTGGGTTAGGGAGGAACTCTGCTTCACATAAATGAGAAGCTGTTTCCAGAGATGGAGTAGTCTATGGGATACATACCTGTCTCTCCAGCAGGTCCTATTTATATCATAATCAAGGTTTAAGTCTTTAGAACGGGTAATTCTGGAGCTGTGTGTTTTATGGATATGCAGGAGGTCCAACAGAGAGGGGTCTGCAATGTCCTGTATGCCAGGCATAGATTCCCCATGAAAAACATGTAGGAGACAATACAGGGATAGGGCCTTGAGGCGGTCCGCATAGGACATTGTAATCACTCCCTGTATTCTTTTAGTGAGGAACTGCAGTGGACTTTCCAGTTGTTGGATATGGCTCTTTAGGTACCAAAGGGGGCACTGTACTCAATCATAGGTCTGATGAATGCCGAATACAGTGGAACAATGACTTCCTTGGACTTAGATGCCATACCTTTGTTTATAAGTTGTACAACATAGAATAATCTCCTCACTACTGTAGACATGTGACAGTCAAAGGCTAGATTACTATCTATGTGCGCCCCTAAGTCCCCAACTACTGGGTCAACTCTAAGGAGTTATTTAATGCCTGCAACAGTTCATGAGTGAAATGGACAGGGAAAAGGAAGCAGACTTCTCAAGCTCATACTACAAGAAATGTAGGCAAAGCCAAAAATAATGGTGTGACAAAGACACACAGTTAAGGACAGATTTTAATTATTCCCTTAACAAACTTGATTTTACACTTGCATGCATTTACTGAAGGATTCACAGTGTGAAACTGAAATGTCTGGCATTATTGACTGACTGTTATCTTATTTATGAGGCAAGGACAAAGGAGCCATTGGGGTTATTGTCATGATACATGGACAGGTGTGGGGTATGTGGAGAGTGTTGTGTTTGGTTGTGTGCATTGTGTGTGGGAGAATGAATGGAATGCCTGTGGTAATATAATGTAGCTGCTGCTAGTGTTAAGTACCACAGGAAAGTGATGGTCTGCACTCAAGGTATTTAATGATTACTCAGAGACGTGCAAATTAGACAACAATGAAGTATTTCCTCATTGCAACTAGTGCCCCTCTGAATCACAAAATTATGCATCAGAGAAACAAGGCCCTTTTACTGCAGCCATTAACATGAGTTGTGAGGTTCTTTCTGACCCTCAAGGATTATATTATCAAAACCCTAAAAGGTGTATATAAAATGTGCATCAACGTGGCTTTCACCTTCAAAATGTCCAAAGTCCCTGTATTTAATATCTCAGAATTCAAAGATTTTAAAGATATTAACCTCAGCAGCTTCTATGATGAGGTTTCCAAATTCACTTATGGCAGCATCAGCTCTGACAGTGACACTGTAAATAGCTTTATGAAGGAGTTCTATACCCTTTTAGATAACTGTTTAGAGTCGGCAGTCCTAGAATAAAATATAATGTAAAATTCCAAAACATACCTTCTTGGTCATCCTCTAACATAAATAAACTTTACAATAAAAATGTCTTAAATTATACTGCAGCTGCAAAAGCTTTCATCAAGGATATTACTGAAACATAACACAAAACCTGAAAAATATTATTAAGTTTACAAAAGCAGACCATGAGAATAGGTTAGCATCTACAGCTAAGGAAAATTATAAATCCTTCTTCAGGTGTGTTAGGCAAATAAGAAATAACACCCAACATTTCTGTAAACTTATTCAAAATGGTATCATATATTCAGATACAACAGACATTTCCCTGGATTTACAATGTTCTGTATAACATGCAGGATTAGTCTAAGAGCTATTTTCGGCAATATGGCTGATGTGCGATCCAGGAATGAGCTCCCAGGACGTGCATGTGAGCTCTTAGACTAATCCTGCATGGACCGAGGAGCTCCTGTATGCAAATTACCCTCATTTGCAGGTGAAAACCATGCAAATGAGGGTAATATGCAATCCAGGAAGCTAGCAGCTGTCCGTGCAGGACGAGTGCAGTGTGCAGAAATGTACTCAGTTAGTAACCAAGTACATTTCTGCAGTCTACATAACGGAGCTATGACAGCTCCAAATAAAGGCTGCATATCATTGAGGAAGCATGCCAATGGTCAAGTAGAAGGCCATTGGTATTGCAAACTGTTAAAAAAAAAAACAACTTTTAATTATTTTATCACCGATCTTGCCTGTTTAAGCATAGGGCAGTGACGCGCAACTGGAATCGGGGGGAAAATAATAAAATAAACTTAAAATAAGCATTCTAACTAAAATCAGTATTTCTGCCATGCAAGTCAATGGCAGGCAGAAGACAACCTGGCCAGTGAGTAATGGTTGCTAAGGGAGGAGGCTCAGTGTGGGACATGTAACTGTGCATTAGCAGGCAATCCTATGCAAATGAGGGAAAGGTTAGTGAATCCCAGATTTTCCCAGGGTGTGAGGCAGGTCCCAAGAGTGTAAGAGTATAAATAGCTGGGTGCAAGACTAGGATATAGGTGACATCATGGGGGGTGTCAGGCATACTGTAAGTAGATTGGAGACCTGTGGCTCGGGATTGCTCCTAGCTTAGCACAGCTAAGCTAGGGGTGTGTCTAAATCTGCCTAGCACTCTTTACAAAGTGTAAGCAGGTGTGCGCACCACACACCGAGTTTTACAGGAAGAAAAAGAAAGTTAAACGAGGAAAAAGCAGCTCTGTGCACATCTCAGCACTCCGTTTGCGTGACACGCACATGGGTCTAAACAGGGAGGCAATGGGAAAGGAAGACAGCAGTAGGAAGGTAATCAAGGAAAACTAGCTTAGCTGACAGGTGAACTGCATCAGAATCAGCCAATTACACAGGCAGCAGACCAGCCCAGCCCATCACACCACTATAAACTATGCAAACACCTTTCCCCAAAAACTCTGCACCACCAGTGTATACAGATGGGGAAATTTTACAAAACAAAAGCAAGAGAAAAAATGTTAGGGGCTGCTTTTGCTATCATAAACCAGCATGTGCAAGAGGCTGAGGGGGGTGAGGATGTGAATGCTGCTGAGCAACCCACAGTGAGGAGATGGAGAAGAATGTACAGACCCAGGGTAACCTACCAAGGGCTACATGAGCTGGAGATAGTGGAGCGCTATAGGGTGGACAGGGACCTCCTACAGCAAATTGTTGAGCTGTGCTGGCCATGCCTGACACAGAGAACTAACAGAGGGGAACCCATCCCAGTGGATACCAAGGTATGTGCAGGCCTAAAAATACTAGCTACAGGTACCTTCCAAAGGCCAACTGGGGATATGATGGGTATTTCACAGGCATCAGCATCCAGGGTACTCCACCAGTTCCTGGATGCCATGTCAGCACATGTTGGTGAGCAGGTATATTTCCTCATCACTCGTGAGGCGTTGGCCAGCAATATGCATCTCTTCCACCAAATAGCAGAATACCCTGAGGTAGTGGGTGCAACAGACTGCATGCACATACACATTAAAGCACCACCAGGTGAGTGGGGTAGGGTCTACATCAACCACAAGGGCTTCCCCTCCATCAACTGCCAGGTCATGTGCAATGTCCAGGGCATAATAATGAATGTGTGTGCTGGCTGCCCTGGAAGCTACCATGATTCCCACATCTGGCATCTGACGCAGCTGTACCAGACATTTGCCAGTGGGGAAATCCCACACGGTCACCTAGTGGGGGATGCTGGATATGCACTGGAGCCATGTCTGATGACACCCATCAGAAATGCACACGCACCCGAACAAGAACTCCATAATGAGGCACACGCACAAACATGAATCATAATAGAGCATGTGATTGGGATGCTCAAGTCTCGGTTCTGGTGCCTGGACACATCCGGTGGAGCCTTGCAGTACTCACCAACTACATGTACCCAAGTTATCCTTGTATATGCCATGCTACACAATATGATCCTGCAGAAACAGCTGCAGCAGGAACAGCATGGGGCAGGGCCACACAGCCCCCCCCACCAGTGCCAAGGCCTGCACAGGCGCAGAGTGACTCGGAGGAGGTACAACCTGAGCCTGCCCCAGTTTGCAGAAGGAGGTGTGCCCAGTATGCCCTGGCCTTGGCAAAGAGGCAACGCATAGCACATGCACTGACACAATAGGGACCCAGGAAATGACACCTCTCTCCGACTCACACATACAGTAAAAGTAATGCCAAACGTGACACTACCTGTGCTCAACCATGTGTAGGGAGTGTACTATGTGCATCCAACATAGGCAGCCCTGTAGCACCACCCTCAATACTGGGACACCCACAAGGTAAGTGACTCACACATGCCAGTTGGGGGGCACATACTCAACAACAGTCATAGCCAACAGGATAGGTGTAGACAAACACAAACAAATGCTGTACTATGGCCTCTGAATGAGCCCCATGGGTAACCCCTACCCCAGGCCTACAGAGACAGACTACAGCAGGCCAGCCAGTTGGATGTAAGTTGTGAAGGCTAGGAAGTCAGAAACTAATATGTAGGTAGTAAAAGCTAAGATCTGTAGTACACTGGTATGCTTCTAGCCAGCACGATAGGTAAGACTACAGACTGAAATGGTGTACCCGACATACCAGTACAGTCCTAGCAAATGTGTAAAAGTGTAAGGTGTGCCCCACCATCCTATGTACACTTATAGTAACAGTCAGGTGTATCCCCCCCACCCCTGTGTAGAAATGTAGAAACAGTCAGGTGTCCTCCTCCGCTATGCAGAAATGTAGCAACAGTCAATGCCAAATGACCGATGGATACCCCACAGACACAGCATGTTACCTGTCGGTGTACAAAACAAAGGTCAGCACTGCAGTACAAACTACCTGGACTTGATAAACACATGCAATATAAATGGCCATACTGGGCATGTTCACACACTTAGAGAAATATAGGCAATGTCAGTCAACAACATACTGAAAGGCCATACTGGGCATGGTCACACACTTAGAGGAATGAAGGCAATGTCAGGCAACAACATACCGAAAGGCCACACTGGGCATGCTCACACACAAACACATGAAGGCCATGTCAGCAAACCAGTGGACCAGACATATCTGACAGTTGCAGTTCTTAGTGTAGACACATGTCAGTATGCACCACTCCTGCCTTGCACACACAGTGGAATACAGACATATATGTAAGGACAACACACTATAATAAGCCAAAGGTAAATGGACATAGATGTGTTGAAGTGGGTGACCATGACAAGGAGCCATCTGGGCCTGTCCCACCCAGCAAACAGCCAAAGGGCCCCAAACACATGAGGTGCAGGTGTCACTCACTGCAGATACTAGCCACCAGTATTTGTCAACATGAAGGCGTGTTGCACGTGCCAGCTGTGCAACATGACTGTACAATTAAAGGATTCCCATTTCTGCAAACCTGTGTGTGCTGTCTTTCCTATGACCTTTCCTTGCAGGCAATGATTGACATTAGTATGTGTCGCCCATACAGTGTCCAGTTGTTCAGGTGTTAACTGTAGGCATAGTGGCTGTTCCATATTGTGTGCACCTCCTACATATGTATCTTACTGTACATATATCTGCATGTGTATGTGTAGTCACATGTATATATATATATATATATATATATATATATATATATATATATATATCTGTATCTGCATATATGTATCTGTGTATCTGTATTCTGGGGACGTTGATGGCTTCCACATATTACATGTCCTATGGGAGGCAGACTGTACTTGGTAGTGTATTGCAGGGCGCATGTGTTTGGCTGTGGGGGGATGCCTATTCGTACAAGATGTATAGTGTGTGGGGCATCTAAACCCCATTAACGGTGCATGTGGACGTAGGTGTATTTGTTAATCTGCAATTGCTATCTACAGATGTATGGTCATATATACCTCTATAGATATATCTGCTAACAGTTATATAAGTATATGTGCATAAAGTGTGATATATATGTATATAGAGTTAGTAAAACAACATATATATTTATGTACATATATATCTATACATATATGGGTATATTGTATCTGTTAAGGTTGCAATATAGTTACACATGCACACATCTAGATGTTGGTATACATTCTGTGTACTGTTGCATGACAGGACTGGCTGATATGTTTCTGAAACATTGAATATCTGTGTACCTGTTATGGCTTAGTGGTACATCACGTTGTCTAGGGTGTGCAGGGTCCTTGGTTTGAGCCGTGCAAGAGCTGTTGTTTATTGTGTTGCTGTATATGTATACATCTGTATATATATATATATATATATATATATATATATATATATATATATATATATATATATATATATACATACACACATATTGTTTACTATCATATATTCAAACTGAACTCCGTCGACTGCACTTTTGTCGAACACGGAAATTCAAAAACGGTAATGTCTAACACTAAAAGCTAACCTTGGAACTGTTTTAACATGGGTCAAGATAAGTGTTTACTGTTATTGGCAAACTACAAACCTCTCCCATATCTCGACCCATGTTAAAACCCGTTCCTAGGTTGGCTTTTGGTGTTCAACATTACTGTTTTCGAATTTACGTGTTCGACAAAAGTGCAGTCGACAGAGTTCGATTCGAACATATGATAGTAAACCATACATAGACATACATATGAACATATGTATGTATCTATATACAATTGATGTTATATGATTATTTGTGAGTCATACATTTATATATCTACATATAGCTGTCCATCTGTCTACATTTACAGATATATATCTGTCCATATGTCCATGCATGTTCTGCTCATATTTTGGCCTGTTCCTCATTCACTTGGCAATTGTCATGGATGATCACAGCATTGAAGTAAGTAACTAGTGGCAACACTTTTGTGTTTCAGACTTCATTTCCTTCTACATATGTGTTCTAATACATATAACTGTGTAACTAGCAACATTTTAAGTGTATCAGAGCATTAGTTGACATATATCCCTATTTGTACCCATAGTGTGGCATACTTTGTCCACACTTCTTGCATTTACAGGTTATGTGGTGTGATAATAATACATTTCCTGTACTGTTACTGATTGTGCTGCATGATATGTTTGTGAAAACTTCTGGTTATGTATATCTGCCATGGTTTAGTAGTAAATCACTTTGTGTATGGAGTGCAGGGTCCTGGGTTCGAGCCTTGGAGAGGCAGTTTATTTTGTTGCTGGGCAGAACAAAGGACATTGGCTACAGAGTGATTAAGGCACTTTTAAGCAGTTGCAAGTGGGTTTGCACGACAGTAAGCACTGCCAACCTCCGCTTATGTTTTCTTACAGTCAGCTTTGAATTTCTCAACCTGTGTAGGCATAGCTTACCCCCACGCAAACCCGCTTACCATTGCTTAACAGTGCTTACCCCTGCACTAATTCCTTTAAAAGAAAAGAAAAAGGGGTTGATAGGACAGTGGTGAAAAACGGGGCACAAAGAGGGAAAGACAGTAGGGAAAATAGCCAGGCATGTGTGGGAAGGGTATAGGAAAGGTACATAGCTGCCCATTTCTTCTACAGCAACAGCTGTGCATATACACTACATTTGCAGGTACATTTGGACCCTCAAACCCATGGGAGAGGGGTGAGGACAACATATATTCATTGTGATGCCAATTAGACTAGATTACATGTGTCCAGTGGACATGTGTGCGAAATGGACAGCTATATATGGGGCGAGACTTTTTTGTGGGAATAGATTGCCCTTTTTTTTCAGGTGAGAGTGGGATGTTGAGGAGGGGTAGTAGGTATAGTTGAGGAGGTAGGTTAACAGACAAGACACACAAGACGCATACAGGGCCGGTATATGACACATGTGGGGGGTAAACACCTTGGATGGGGAGGGGTTTTTGGAAGTCGCAAGCCCATGAGCCCCCAACTGGAAACAGTGGGACTGAGGTCCCCACCCATGGGCAGTTACCACTGCACCTTCACGGCCCCAAAGGTGGCTGTGCTGAGGGCTGTGTAGGAGGGGCAGGTCCCACTCGGCCCTCAAGCTGGAGTAGCCACTCTCGATACTCCAGATCGAGCTCCTTATTATGCACCATGGCCCGGACCTGTTGACGGGTGACAGGTTCCCCTCCACACCCGCTCCAGGGGGGGTCGATCCCCATCCCCTGCAGCGGTTCCACCCGAAGGTGGAGCAGGGCCCATGGAGGAGGAGGTCCCAGGCTGGGCCCCAGATGTGCTGGTGCCCAGTGCCATGGCCAGCTGAAGTGGGACAGGTGGGTCTGCTGGGACCGGCCTTCCCATAAGAGTTGTGTTGTCACAGGTTTATGACAGATACGGGTTAGTAACAGTCAAAAGCATTCAGGATTAGTTATAACAGCATGCATAGGTATCCCCATTAACCCAACACACCAGGTTTAACACAGTTGCAGAGCAAGCGGAACACATGCATATATGGAACAACAGTGGCCATTACAGGAGCATGCAGGTTTCATTGATGGCAACAGGCCAACAATATGGGTGTATTTTCACATGGCACATGCATAGAAACAAATGTGAATATTTATAAACCATTATGACATATGTCCCAACAAAAGTGTGGAGTGTACACATACCAGTTGAGGAGTGTCATTGAGTTAATATGCACATACGGTAGGGGTGAGAGAGAGAGAGTTCAGTTAACAACTAATATATCCTTGTAGTTTTCACAACATTCTTAGTCACTGCAGTGGTCTTTCCCTTATATGTATTATTACACTACACAATGGCCTTATATTGTACACTGGTATGTTTATAAATTATTAGATACGTGACCTGTGTCTTACATACAGGTGTGACAGGCTGCAGGTGTTAATGCAACATATGTTGAGAATTGCTGTCATACACTTTGGGTGAGATGCTAGAATGACAGGTTTGTTTCCATATAGAGTCTCTGATTATGTACACATTTGAATATCAGTTATATGTCACTGACAGCTGCCTACAATTCTTGGAACATCACACTGGAAATTCAGGGGAACAGGGTACCAAGCTGGTGATATGGGGCATTTATATGGACATGCTGGACAGACTGGAACAGTTGTGGGGTATGAATATGCATACAACTTACATTTTGAACATTCTAGCAAATTCTGTACTGTTGTTGGGTGTAAGTATGCATACAGCTTTCTATCTGAACATTGTATCAAAATCTGTACAGCTGTGGGGTATGATTATGCTTACAACTTAGTAGCACTCACAGGATTCATACCCCTGCTGTGTGTGACAAAATATTATAGCTAACATCACAGTACACTGTGCTATCAAGGAATTGATGTAAAGCTTTCAACTGTTTTCTAAGTTTCCCTAACATGTACAATATAACTGACCTCTTGGCACTTCCAACATTGTTATACAGGACTTCATGCCCATTTTATCTGCATACCATGGTGTGGGTGACACTGTTCAAGATACAACATTACTATTTATAGTATGGAACAGATCGCCAACATATGAGAGAAGAGTAAACAGAAGCACTTCAGGGGTTATACCTTTATTCACAGACTATTACACATTTATTTGTACTGGTACAACACTTTCTAAGGCTCTTATATTTATTTGTTATGACAGTACAGGTAGACTGATTACTAACCTGCCTCGCGATGCAGCCTTTGCAGCCTAGCATCATGGGCTTGCTGGTTCACAGCCCGCTCATCTGCAGCTGTCAGAGAAATGCAGTGATATTTAGCCATACCTATCCATAGTATACACAAGCTAGGCAATTATTTACTACTTAGTAGAATGAGTACTTACTCAGTCCTGGGGCATTGGGCATCTGCTGAGACTCCTGGATACACTGCTCCAATACATCCCCCCCTCCGCCACTTCAGGTCAGCATGGTGGTGCCTGACCTGCTCACCAGTCCGGGGGATACCTGCGGCACTGGTGAAGTCATGGGTGAGACTGTCCCAGGACTCGGTTTTATACTGCGAGCCCTGGTACTGGCCCTGCTGTAGTCTCTGATCATGGTGTTTTACCAGGAGCCATACCATGATTTTTGACTCCTGGATGCCCCAGTGCTGCACTCTAAATTGAGTGCCTTCACCCACACCAGCCATTCTGCCTGCAGTAGGAAGCTGCAACCAGTTATGGGTAGTATTCCCACCTGTAGGGTTTAAATACGGCCATTTTCCCACAGTTCCCTGTGATAGGCCAGTTTTGAAAAGGCTAAGCTATGGGCAGGCCTGCTTACATGAGGTTGGCACTGCTTAAAGAGGTATACCACTAAGCAGATTGAATTGGCTCCCCTACATATTGCTTACACTTACTAACTTGAGCTGTGTTGCAGTTAGCATTGCTTAATAGTTAATTAGCACTATATTTGCCATTTGGCAATAATTTATTCTTCATTACAGGTTATATATGTGTCTGGTATCCGTGATTCATGTGTACATACACTGTATGGGGACCTGGGGGCTTCTACACTTTACTACAATAACACCTCAAATCTATGCTTACTGCAGTACTCCAGTTCACATATTTATGTTCTGTGGCAGGTTATCCAACATCACACTGTACATAGATTCAGTTCACGTTTTGTTTGATTTTCCTGTGGTGAGGATTAGTTTGCCGATACCTTATTCATATCTATTGCTATGATGGCTTGGTGGTTAACTACTGTGACTATAGTGTGCAGGATCCTGAGTCTGAGCCTTGCAGAGGTAGTTTATTTTTTTGCTAGGCAGAACAAGGGCCATTGGATCCAGAGTGATTAAGGCACTTTAAAGCAGTTGTAAGTGGGTATGCGCGGGTTTGCACGACAGTAAGCACTGCTAACCTCTGGTTACAGATGTTCTTCATTCCACATTGCTGCAGTCCTAACCATTGGGTAGTCCGCTGTCCAGTCGGCCCGAATACCAGAGTATATGGCTGACGTCGGTCAGGGCGCATTAGACTGACGTCAGTACGTCAGGGTACTAATGCGCATGACCGACGCCATATCCTCAGTCTTTTTTGCCGCATGGTCCGATGCAGAAGCAGTTTTGCGAGTGCAGGTTGGCGTTCTGAAATTTTCTGAAGTCGGAGTTTCAGACCGAATCAGAGTTGGCTAAGTACTCGCTGGGGAACATTTTGGTTTTTCTTGCCTCAGTATTTAACCGGATGTCAGAAAAAGTGAATAACTGTATTTTGTGGGAAACAGATACCTCATAGGGATTACTATACCTTGTGTATACCTTGTTTAGGCCTGAGCACGACGTTGTTGGATGCCGCTCTTGTGCTAGGTTTAACAAACGCACTATTAAGAGACGGTTAGACTGTGCCAGGTTAGTGTTTGGGAAGCGTTGTAATTATAAAATGCCGTCGGATGCTCCGACGCCCGCCGCGGCCAAAAAGCGCAAGGACAAAACAGCGAAGTTTAGGGTTGATGAACCGCAGTCCCAGACGCCGGTTTTTAGAAGGCCCAGTGGAGCCGGAGGTTTTGCCAGGAGTTTCTTTGGAGTCTCAGGCAGAGACTTTACTGTTACAGGATGTGCCTTCTCAGGAAGTAGGCCAGGCTGAGGGGCTTCTCAGGTAACTGTTCTTCCCTCTCTTTCCAAGGTAGTTAGAGCTTCTCCTACTGTTTCCAAAACTTCTTTGAGAGGTAGGCCAAGTTCAGCTTCAGTGGGGCTTCTCCCTAGCACTTCCAGGTTCTGTGCCTAAGAAACATATGCTTAAAATGGCAGAAGATTTAATTACTATGATTAGAGGCTCTATGCCCTCCTGATAAGAGGCCTAGGGTGGAACCTGAGTTTGAGTGTTTGAAACAGTATTCAGAGACTTCAGAGTCTTCTGGAAGACTTGCAGGAGTTTCCACCTTATTCTGATTCTGATGTGGATGATTCCACACCTACAGCCCTCCTGAGGATTTCTCATTTTCAGAGACTCTGCATTCCATGAGAGAACACTTTAAATGGGAAGGCCAAGATTACTCTGATTCCAGGAAAAGGCTTAGGGAATTTTATTTTTACCCCAACATAGGCCCTTAGCTATACCTCCTGTGTTGAATGTGGTGGAAGATGTTTTTGCAGAGGCTTCCTGAACCCTGACTCTTTGCCTCCTGCCCTGTTAAACCTGATAGGTACTATAGGGTGCCCGAAGCTCATAAGTATTTGTTTAAGAGTCCTAGGGCGGACCCCCCCAAAAACCCAAAAAAAAAAGGCCCTTTTCAAAAAGAAATTTTTTCCCCCATTACCCCTGTGGTTAAAAAGTTCCCAATGGGAAGGGATTTTTGGGAAAAATTTAATTCTTTTTTTACTGAATTTTTTTTGAAAAATCAAAATTCTTTCCATTAAATTAAGGGGATCTTGCAAGGTATAGGGGAAAATTGCTTTTTATATTTCTAAAAAGTAAGATTCTTTCAAGGTTTGCAGCCACCTTAGGGGGCCACTTTCTGTTTTGGGGGTTGAGGTGCAGAATTTACAGCATTTAAAAGATTTGATGCTTTTATTTTCCCTAACATTTAAAAAAAAGAAAACTAAGTCAAAACTGTTAAAGTTTTGCCCCCCAATTTAAAAAATTTCCCAAGGGGAAATTTTTTAATTCCACAGGTAATAGAGAAGCAAAAGACGGGTTTTTGGGCCCAAAGAAAACCCCTCATTTCCCCAAGGGTCAGCCTTGTAAAACCCAAACCTGCCTTTCAGCCCAGAGATTCTGCTGGTTTTTGGGGAAAGTCTTTTAAAGAAAATGGGTATTAATTTAAGAAGAGGGATCATTCAGGTTTAAGGTTTTTTTTTAAAAACCCCAAAGGTCGTTTTTTCCCCAAAAAAAGAGGCTCAACAATTTCTTATCCATCCATTATCCTGTATCAAAGGGCCTAATTTTTTCGCCTTCCTAAAAAAAAAAAGGGACAACCGGGGTTTTGGAAAACCCTAAACTTTTTGGAATTCCCATTTAAATTTAGTAAAACCTTTGGAAAACAAAATAGTTCAAAGCCCCTTAAGCCTATAAGTTTAAGTAAAGGTATTGACTAATTTTTTAATTCGCACCCTTCTTTTTAATTCACAAAGGTTTTCCAATATGTACTTCCTACAAGGAATAAATCTCCATTGGCCATACTGGCTCAAGAAAAGAAATTTCCTAAATTTTAAAGGCTAAACCGGGTTTCCAAGAATAAGTCCAGTAGACCCTAAGACATGGTTTTGGGTGACCAAAAACCCAGTCCTTTTAACCCAAAACAAAAAACAATTATCCCAACATCCTCGTCCGTGGGGGACAGTTGCATAGGGTTCATGGCTCTTTATGGTGCCCAATCCAAACTCATTGGGAACAAAGGGTTTCCCCAAAAGAGGCAGCGGTGGATCATAAAGTAATGCCTGCCTTAAAAGAATTTGTGGCCAGGTTCCTAAAAGGGGGGCCCGGGGAAGAGTAATTTTAACGAAGATGCCAATCCTTGGGCCATTTTAAGGAAATGTAAGGGGGCCCTTGAAAACCCAATCCACTGGAGTGTTGGCCAGTTTTTAAAAGGTTTAAAAGGTTTCTTCCAGGGAAGGTTTACAAAAACACCATTCATGGGAATAAAAAAAGGGGCCATTTCCATTGTCGGCAAAATGTTTATGGGAGCGTCATTGAACAACTTTCCCAAGTTTGCCGGAAAGAACTTTTAAGTTTAAAAAAACAACCCCAGGGGAAAGGATTTTGTTTTTAAAATTACATTTCCCTGGGGATCCAGCATATTGTTCCTCCCAAAACCAGCCCTTTGAAAGAGGCCACACACAGTATAAATTTTTTCATTAAAAACTTCTGGTAGCGTACTTTCCCCAAAGGTCAAAGGTCGAGCAAGCCAATATTTTATGCCTCCAGATTGCCTGCAGGAAATTATGGGAGCAAAGCCCCATGGTTTCCCTTGATTCGCCTGTTGCAGAGAAGCCCTGCACAATGAACTTATCAAAAGCCTGGAAATTTCTTTTAAACAGAGGTCCAATTCAAAATTTAAATTAAAATTTTTGGCAAATAAATTTAAAGGGAAATTTGGAAAAAGGGAAATTTGGAAAAAAAAGGTTTTAAAACAAATCCTTCAACTTTTAAAGTTATTGGAAAGGTTTTTTTTTTTTAAGGCACAATTTAGTCTGATTGTCCCCCCTTTGTTTGCATTAAGCGTTTTTCAGGGAAAGAATAAACCCATGAGCTCCTTTGTTGGCCAATTTGGGGGAAAAAATTCAACCTTTAGCCCGGCTCATTAAAATTTAGGGACTTTTTTGCCTTTTTCGCAAAATAAGTTGGGCCAGGCAAACCCCTTTTGGATTTCCAAAGGTGGATCAAACTAACCCTTTTTAAACCTTTAAGGGGTTTAGTGTGGTTTTAAAAACCCATTTTGTCCCAAATAAATTAGATGCTCCCAGCCCCTTATTTGTAAATCCCGCCGCGGCAAAAGATTGTGGGGTTTGACCCAAAACCCGGTTAATGGAATGAGCCGGGCCCATTTGCCCGTGTCAAAACCAAAAAACAAAAATTTCCTTCCCCAAAACTGAAAATAAAAAAATAAAATTAAGCTGAAATCCTAAAACCCCACAAACGAGGGAAGGGGAGGTAAAAGGAAAAATTTTTAAATTAAAATTATTGGAAAATTCTGTCTCCCAGGCCCTTTAATTGGATAACCCCAAAAATGGGGAGGCATAAAATTATATTGCCAATCCCTTAAAAAGGGGGGGCCAACCCAGAACTTGAGTATAGAAGGTGATAATTTAGAAAAGGGATGTAACCAAATGCCAAAATTTGGCCCCTTAAAGCGGAATGGAGACCCTATGGAATGACCAACCCAGTCCCTTGCCTTAGGGGAAAACAAGCCTGAAAAGAAACCAAAAATTTTTTTGCACGGGCCTGGAAAAGCAAAAGAAAAAAACAATTTGGAATTCAATTTTTAAAAATAAAGAAATTTGGGAACGGCCCCCCTTTTTTTTAAAAAAGGCAAAAATTTTTTAAAAAAAAGGGGAAAACTGTCAATTTCTGAAATACATGAAGATCCAGTTTCCACCGTGGGGATCCATGATTTGTCTGCTTAACACATCTGCTAAGGAGTTCTGTGCTCCTGGCAGAAACCTTGCCTGAAGAGTTAGTTGCAAGCTTAGCGCAGTCTCCCATAAAATCATTGCTTGCCTGCATAGAGGATAAGAATGTGTTCCCCTTGCTTGTTGATGTACCACATGACAGTTGTGTTGTCTGTTAGAATCAACACCTGCCCTGGAAGAAGTAACCCTTGAAAGCCATTAATGCAAACTGACTGCTAACATCTCCTTCATGTTGATATGTAGATGCTGTAGTCTGGCAGGCCACTTGTCTTGTATCCACTTTCCATTTAGATGAGCTCCCAAGCAAAGTCCGAGGCATCTGTCGTTAAAATCTGACTTGCCTCTGGCCGGGTCACAGAGAGTCCCTTGTTTAGGTGACATTCCTGAGCCCACCACAAGAATTCTTTCTGAAGGCAAGGTATTATTTGAATGACAGTGTCCAAATCCTGGCAGTGCTGTGTCCATACATTTTGAGATACCATTGTAGCTTCCTCATATGCAGTTTGGCATTGGGAAGCACCAGAATACAAGATGCCATGAACCCTAATGCTTGAAGGACTGTCCTTGCAGTCAGCACGGACTGATGAGATAGTTGATGGAAGTAAAGTGACAGACTCTTTTGTTTGTCCGGGGTTAAAAGGCCATCTGGCTGCTGTATTCAGTCTCACACCCAGAAAGCACATGTCTTGAGAGGGTACTAGACTGGACTTTATTTCGTTCACAGAATACTCCTAGGCATCTTAGCACTGCTATAACATATTCCAGATGCTGTAGAAGGTCTTCCTTTTCTTGAGCCAGAATCAGGCAGTCGTCCAAGTAAGGATAGATTTGAATTCCTTGAAGCCTGAAGTAAGCTATCACTGGAGCCAGAACCTTTGTGAATACTCTGGGCGCAGTAGATAAGCCAAAGGGCAATGCAGAGAACTGATAATGAGAATTTCCAGCTCGAAACCGCAGATACTTCCTGCAACTTAGCCTTATAGGCACATGAAGGTAAGCTTCTTTGAGATCTAAAGTTACCATCCAGTGATCTTTGCCCAGCAGAGGTAAAAGCTGTTGTAACGTCAACATCTTGAACTTGGGAATGTCCAGAAAAGTGTTGAGGATAGATAAATCCAAAATTGGTCTCCACGTGTTCCCTTCTTTGGTACTAGGAACAGGCGAGAATAAAATCCTAGGCCCCTTTCTGATACAGGGACTGGCTGAATGGCCCCCATCTGAGTAACTGAGAAACTTGCTTGTGAGCCGGCTTTCGTTGTGGAGGAGGAACGTCTGGCATGCCTTTGAAAGGGGCATTGTATGGAAATAAAATCTGTAACCGTGGTGAATGATATCCAACACCCATTTGTCTTGAGTGATTAAATCCCACCTTTCTTTGAAAAGAGACAGTCTTCCTCCCAAAGGAGCTGCCAGGCGAGAATCTACTGGCAGCTGAAAAGACAGGTCATTGGGTCTGTTTACGAAAGGACTGACCCCTGCCCTCACCAGAAGTCTGAGCAGGTGAACTCCTGTTCTAGGCCTAAAAGAACCTTGAGCCCTGCCCCTACCACGTCTAGACCTACCCCTAGACTGGGAATCATAAGCAGGATATGTCCACCCCTTAGCAGGCCAATTTCTACTAAACTTCGTGGCTGCACCTGCAAAAATCTTTAACAGTTTGCATAGACTTAGCTTTGTCCTCCATTTTCTTTAAAACTGCTTCCACAGGCGATCCAAACAATACATCAGACTGTAAAGGAGCATCCAAAATCCTTGTCTTAACATGCTCAGCTAAATTCTGATCCTTCAACCAGGCATGCCTGCGAAGAACAGAACTAGTAGCAGCCACCCTCGAGGAGGCCTGTACAGCATCAAAACCACATTGCAAAGAATGCTTACCCACTTGTTCAGACACATGAACCAAATCCAGCAACTCTTTACACTCAATACCTTCCGCCAAAGCATCCACCTTAGATTTTAATTGTGAAAGGAGATAATTCTGATATTTTAGCATGTGAAACTGACAATTCAACGCCTCATGGCTAGAGTGGAAGAAGTATACACTTTCTTTCCCCACCTATCCAAAGCCCTGCCTCTTTATCAGTGGGAACAGGATTTTTAACCACAGAGGCCTTAACACCTTTAGGCCCTTGAGAAATAGTTTCTGGGTCTGCCCTAGGACTCTTAAACAAATACTTATGAGCTTCGGCACCCTATAATACCTATCAGGCTTAACAGGAGCAGGAGGCAAAGAGTCAGGGTTCAGGAAGCCTCCGCAAAAACATCTTCCACCACATTCAACACAGGAGGAATAGCTAAGGGCCTATGCTGGGGTAAAAACAAGAATTCCCTAAGCCTTTTCCTGAATCAGAGTAATCTTGGCCTTCCCATTTAAAGTGCTCCCTCATGGAATGCAGAGTCTCTGAAAATGAGAAATCCTCAGGAGGAGAAGCTGTAGGAGTGGAATCATCCACATCAGAATCAGAATAAGTAGGATACTCCTGCAAGTCTTCCGCAGAAGACTCTGAAGCCTCTGAACACTGTTCAAAACTATCAAACTCCGGTTCCACTCTAGGCTCTTATCAGGCGGGGCATAGAACCTCTAATCATAGTAATCAAATCTTCTGCCATTTTAAGCATATGTTTCTTAGGTACAGAACCCGAAATGCTAGGAGAAGCCCCTGAAGCTGAACCAGGCCTACCTCTCAAAGAAGATTTGGCAACAGAAGGAGAGGCTCTAACTACCTTGGGAAGAGAGGGAAGAACAGATACCTGAGAGGCCCCCTCAGCCTGGCCTACCTCCTGAGAAGGCACATCCTGTAACAATAAAGTTTCTGCCTGAGACTCCATGGAAACTCCTGGCAAAACCTCTGGCTCCACTGAGTTTCTAAAGAACCGACGTCCGGGACTGCCCGGTTCATCAACCCTAGGCTTCACTGTTTGTCCTTGCGCTTCTTGGGCGGGCGCCGGAGCATCCGGCGGCATTTTATAATTGCAACGCTTCCCAAACACTAACCTGGCACAGTCTAACCTCCTCTTAATAGTGCGCTTTGTTAAACCTAGCACAAGAGCGGCAACCAACAACGCCGTGCTCAGGCCCTAGACAAGGTATACACAATGTATGGTAATCCCTATGAGGTATCTGTTTCCCACAAGAAATACAGTTATTCACTTTTTCTGACATCCGGTAAAATACTGAGGCAAGAAAACCAAAATGTTCCCAACGGGTACTTAGCCAACTCTGTTTCGGGTCTGAAACTCCGGTCGAAATATTTCAGAACGCCAACCTGCACTCGCAAAACTGCTTCTGCATCGGACCATGCGGCAAAAAAGACTGAGGATATGACGTCGGTCATGCGCATTAGTACCCTGACGTACTGACGTCAGTCTAATGCGCCCTGACCGACGTCAGCCTTATACTCTGGTATTCGGGCCGACTGGACGCGGACTATACCCAATAGTAAGGACTGCAGCAATGGAAAACGAAGAACATCTATTCATTTGCCTACTTTCTATGCAGATCCCCAAAATAAAGGGGAAAAGATTCTGCACACTTTAGATGTACATAGGCAGTTGCGTTATTATTTAAGCAGGACTAAGGATTTCAGGCAGTCTCAGCAGTTGTTTGTTTCTTTTGCTTTGAGTTCTCAGGGCAAGCCTGTGTCTAAGCAAACTATTTCTAAGTGGATTGGGTTTTGCATTTCATTTTGTTATTCCCATCATGGCAAGGAGATTCCAGCTGGGATTAGGCCTCATTCCACTAGGGCTACTGCCACTTCAACAGCATTTCTAAGGGGTGGCAACTAAGGATATTTTGGAGGCAGCTACTTGGAGTTCAGTGCATACTTTCTCTAAGCATTACCACCTTCCTCTTTACTCTAAATCTAGGGCTGGTTTTGCCACAGCTATTTTGCAAGGCATGTTGACAGCTCCTGCTTCCTTATGATTTGCCAGCCTCCTTACCTCTGCTTTGGGATTCTACCCAATGGTTAGGACTGCAGCAATGTGGAATGAAGAACATAGTACAGTTTTGTACCTACCATAAATGTAGATGTTCGAGGATCCACATTGCTGCAGTCCAATTTACCCTCCCGCCTTCCCCTCTGTGTTTAGGGGTGGTGGTGTGAGTTGCTATATATTATTGTACATGTGTATATATATATATATATTTTGGATATAAGTTTGGTGCAGGGCTTTTTGGTGTTTTGGTTTGGGCCTTGTCTTTTTAGGGTCTTCTGACATCTGGGGCAAGAAAAGACTGAGGATATGACGTCGGTCATGCGCATTAGTACCCTGACGTACTGACATCAGTCTAATGCGCCCTGACCGACGTCAGCCATATACTCTGGTATTCGGGCCGACTGGACAGCGGACTACCCAATGGTTAGGACTGCAGCAATGTGGATCCTCGAACATCTACATTTATGGTAGGTACAAAACTGTACTTTTCTTACACTCAGTTAGCTTCTACTTTACTTGATCTGTGTAGGCAATGCTTACCCCCGCGCAATCACGCTTACTACTGCTTATTTGTGCTTAAACCTGCTTACTAGTGCCTTATTCATTATGACACTGACACTTCACATGTGCATTTCATGCAGTACTCCAGTTCACATTTAAATGTTATTATGTAGGTTATACGGCAAAAAGATGTAAATATATGTTCATATACAGTTTTCACATGGAAAATGATATGTGCTGCAGTGGGACTCAAACCAGGAATGCCTGTTCGTTAGGCGGATGCTCTAACCACTACACTATTGCTGTGCTGCTTAATTTGGATATATATTCCTTGCTATCCTCTTCAGACTTTTCAGCTGCTTTAACCGTAGCTAAGTGATGGGCAAACCCGCGCACCTATGGTTAGCTGTACTCAGGGTTTTAAAAAAAATAAATACAAGGGTTTCTTCATTTTATTTCAATGTACTGTTGCTGTTGAACACATGGAGACTGTTGGTGGAGATATGCGGACACGTATGAGTGGTTTTGCTCATTTATTTACACTTTCTTCTGTTCTACTTTGCAGGGGCATGTTTATTCTGAGAGCTCTGCTCTCAGACACGCCCCCTGCACTCGTCCATGCTCAGTGTAGGATTTGGAGCTCAGGCAGCGCGCCTTCATTAATATGCATGGTGTGCTGCCGTCCTCCTCTTAAACTCTCGCTTATGTGCAGGATCCTGCACGGCAGATTAGTAAATCCGGGAGATTGTCAAGATACTGGCAAACAAATTCAGTGATAATTTTATCCCATACATTTCTTTTTTAAGTCCACATATCCTTTAATTCCTTAAATCCACCTGTTATCACAAAGGAACATTTACTGAAGTTACTTTGTAAGACCAATAGTTCTTTCATATTACCTGACAATATACATGGTTGTCTAATAAGCAATACTTAGTTAGCCCTGGCAGAGCCATAACTCAATTGATTTTATCAAGTTTAGCTACATTTTTTTGTGGCTGAAATTTGGCCCACTGCAGTGGTGATGCTTCTCCACAAGAGAGTCCCTACCACCAGCTTTGGGGATTATAGACCCAGCAATATGATGTCTCATCTGCAAAGCTATGGAATATATTACAGCAGACCTCATAAAGCTCGACACCATATATGTCATGGGACCTAACCCACAGCAATTGCTATGTCAAGGGAAAATCATGCCTAATGAATAAAGTTAACTTCTTTGGGAGGGTTACAAAGGCTGCTAACAGTGGTCCTGCTATTCACATGACATGTATTGAACTGATCAAGGCATATAACACCATACATTATGTTGGCATTGTAAGTAAGCTTAACAAATTAAAACAAAAATTGATCCCAAGGCGGTAAGATAGATAGCAAACTGTCTAAAAGACAGAGCCCATACAGTGCGAGCAGCAGGTGTCTCATCAGACAGTATGAAAACCGGTGGTGTCCTCTAGGATTCAGTGTTGGGACCCCTTCTTTTTGGCATTTACTTTTTTGATCTCCTGACTAGAAACATTGACCTCTGGCTACTAACTTTGTAGATGACTGCAAACTGGGAGTTATTGTCAAGTCCCCCTCTAATACCCAAACAATTCATCACAAAGTTATGTAAATCAGTGGTGTACTGAAAATGTGCTTAAATTAAATGTAAACAAGTGTAATACTGTCACATTTTGTAGGCAACCCCTCCCCCAGTGCACAGCATAGACAAATAATAATGTTGTTAGGGACCTTCGATTATGAGTTAACAATTCCCTCTTTTTTTAAATCATCATGTGACAACAGTAATCAGAAAATCCTTCTACTTAGCAAAGATAATTTCCAAGGGAATATTCATCCAGATGTTGAGAGGTCAATGTTTCCTTATAATCAGCATTGATTAGACCAATCAGAGTATAATGTCCCTTTTGGGAGGTACCTCACTAGAAATATATATGGGAGGTTAACATAATGGTTAAGGTGTTTACCTTACAGACACAAGGGGTAGGGTTTGATTCTAACATATAACATGGGGTAATTGACTAGGCTTAAAATGGCCCACAAGAGCAGTCAGCCTAGTACTAATCTATGAACCTATGAAGAAAGACTCCAGAAGTTTCTAACTAAAATAACTCAAATTTAAAGAAGCTGAGTTAGCAAGAGAGACTGGAATCACTGTTCCTATATTCAATATTTTATAGCCTTTTGAGGAGAGAGCTATACCTTGCCTTCAGTACAGTAAGAGACCCACTTGCCCTGTATTTCTTGCATCGCCACATAAATCTTAACCCATTAGATAAATAAAATGCAGTGGGGGTTTAGCCTAAGGCTGGGTACTGACAATGTGTAAATGGTCAAGGGACTCAGTTGCTTTGACATTCCTATGAATGTTATGAAAACATCTGATGTCACTTTCAGAATTAAGAATACATTAAGTGGAGGGTGATATCTAAAAGGAAATGCCAAATATAGAACTAGTTTGTATTTTCATTCGAGTCCTTACTTACATAGACTTGTTTTATTTCATGGAGTTTCTTTCCCAGGATCTTCACTGACATTTTTTTCACTCAGTTAGACTCTCCCAGTAAAGAAATACAAATAAATAATAAAAGCAGTGCAAAATAATCAAAACAGAACTATTTTGTTTCACTGGTAAAGGGCAGTGATGAAATGCATTTTAAATTAATTTGTATTGTCACCAAACAAAAATAAATTCAAACCAAGTAAATAAATGAATAAGTAAAGGAATGGGCTATCAAAAAGTACAATGCTTATAGGCAAAAACGTATACAAAGACAACAGTCAAAAATCAATGAACTTGCTACTATCTAGAAAGTCAAAGATTCCCACTTCAGAAACAAAGTAATAGTAACACATCCCTGAGCTTTGCTAAATAAATACTGAAAATAATTAAACATATCACTACAGTGACATAAATAGCATTTCACAAACACATGAGATACAAAAGGTAATGAGTAGTTCATTGGGAACTACTGGCTTTATGATAAAATTAATTATACTTAGCATGAGAAAAGAAACAAGCTGTAACGTAAGCATTGTGCTTACCATGCTATGCATCAGCATTGTAACAGAAAAGTAAATTTGGGCTCACCTATAACTACCTTTAGGTAATGTTCAATCAAGCTAGATGTGATTCAGTGGAAGGAAAGTACAGTATTGCTGGGGAAACAACATAAGCAGCATACCTCTCAAGTGTCTCTAATTTCACCTAGGATTTTTGCCCCACCCCTCGTGTAAGATTTGTGCTGTGAAAGAACATAATATGTCTCAACTGTGGCTGGTTTTGCCTCATATTTTTCCTAGCCCCTTACTAAATTTTTGAAGGGGATAGGAGGAAGAAGAGGTGGAAATAGGTGGAACTGAAGAAGAATGGCAGCCCCTCAAAACAGCATGTGTGAGGACTACACAACGGATATATGGCTGAGCCAGGTATGGAAATAAGGTACATAAGGAAAGCTGGTTGTGGAATACAGAAGTCCAGGAAATCATCAAAAGAAAGGAGTGCAGGAAAAACTAGGAGACAGAAAGACTGACCAGACTAAGAAGGAATACTGCAGCAAAAAAAGTTGTCAGTTGCTGAGAGTAGGGTAAAACACTTTAAATTCTTTAATAGTCCACAAACAGTATAGGTAAGCGCTTTCGCAGTTGCCTGCTTCCTCAGACCTTAATACAAAGACAATTAATCAAGATGCATTTATACATTACTACAGCCAGTGATACCAATTTAGTTCATAGGTTCATAGGTTCATACTAGGCTATCTGCCCAAGGGCATTTACCCCTTTAGTTTGAATAAAACTATGCCTATCATTTGCCTCTGTCAAGCAGTGACACTGAAGTAATCCCTGGGGTATATCTGCAATCTCCCATCCATTGGTCAAGATTCCTCTTGAACAAGGCCAGAGAGGTGCTCTGCCTCACATGTACCGGGATTTTGTTCCACAGCATAGGGAGTCTCTGGGTGATGAATCTGTCAGCACGTTCTATTTATAACTGTGTCAAGGTTTAAGTCTCCGCCTTGTGGTTCTGAGGGATCTAGATTTTTGAGGTGAAGCATATTCATCAAATCTGGGTTTGACATGGCCTTATATGTCAGGCACAGGTCACCTCTGAGCAAGCGGTATGAGACTGAATAGAGCTGGAGTTCTTTCAGTCGGGCAGCATAAGACATATTTTTGAGACCCTTTATCCTTTTGGTGAGGAACTTTGGGGCCTTTCAAGCTGCAGCAGGTGTCTGGTCAGATACATTCCCATTGTACTCAATCATAGGTCTAATGAGTGATGAGTACAGGGGACGATGACCTCCTTGATCTAGATGTGAATCCCTTCATGATCAGGTGGGTGATATAGAAGGTTTTCCTAACACTTTAGCAACATGAGTGTCAAACGAAAGGCTACTGTCAACCTGGGTCCCCAGATCTCTGATGACTTTTTCTGTGCTCAGTGGATTGCCACCTATATGGTAGCTAGGGGTAACCTTGTTTTTCGGTATGACTATGCATTTTAGGCCATGGCTCTGGCACCAGTTATCCGCTTCTGTGAGGCCCTTCTGGAGGATATCTGTGTCAGATGTCAGTTTGCAGTCATCTGCAAACTTTGTCAGCCATAACCCTCCTGTGTTTGCTTGTACTTCAGAAAAGTAGATGCCGAACAAGAGTGGACCCAGGACTGAGCCCTGTGGGACACCACTTGTGACAGGCTTTGAGTCTGACATGGCTCCAGCAACTCTGACCCTGTGGGTTCTGTCACTTAGCCAGTTTGCAACCCATCTTGTGATGTATGGGTTTACATTCAAGCTGATGAGTTTTTCGATGATACCTGAGTGGGGTGTTGTGTCGAAGGCCTTTGCCAGGTCGAGGTAGGCTGTATGGACTGCCTTTCCCGCATCAATGGCCTTGGTGACTGTCTCAAAAAGTCAACCAAGTTTAAGAGGCAGGATCTGCCTTTGACAAAGCCAAACTGGGTTGGATCCAAAGTCTGCAAGTTCCCTATGTCTTTATTTATGAGTTCCATTATGATCCTCTCCATGGCTTTGCAGATAATTTCCAGGGTCTGTGGAGGAAGTGGGACAATCCTGAGGTGAGGCTAAGATTAAACAGCTGTCCTAACTGTGGGTTTAATTCGAGTTCATGACACCATCCGGTCCCATGGATGCTGTGTTTTTGCCTTAGTGAGGCAGTTCTCACCTGTGGAGATGTTTGGGAATAGATATCTCTCCTTTGGGGGAGGGAGAAGTTTGCACTGAACCTGTCAGCCAGTATGTTGGCAATGTGTGTAGGTTCAGTAATTTTCACATCATTTTGAACTAATTCTGAGCATATCTGGGAGTTTCCTCCTAGGTTTCTAACATAGCTAAACAAGGCCTTATGATTCTCTTTAGAGTCCTTGGCGATTTTTCTCTCAAAATTTGCCTTGGATGATTTTATGAGAGCTCTTAGTTTTTTACTTATAATGATCAAAGGTGTCTTACCTTTCAAGGATTTTGCTCTATCTTGTAGTAGCTTCCTCCTTTTGTTGTAGAGCTTGTTTATGGCTGGGGTCCACTAGACTGGACGCTTGCCTTTGGTACAGAGAGTCTTAGTTTTGTTTGGGATTGCCTGATCCATGCAGTCCTGTAGGTGCTGGTAGAAGGCATTTGTAAGTGATTCAGCGGTTTGAGTAATGTTTACCACTGGCTCAGGGAAAGGAGACCACACTAGTTTTAGAAGTGTGAAATTGGCTTTGAGAAGTTTTTCACTGTGGTCTTTTTTGTTTCAGGTGGGGGCGGGATGAGGACCTCCAGCGAGATTAGTTTATGATCTGATCTCACCAGTGAGGGGTATACTTCCGGTGTTGAACATTTTGATCCCATGTTCATGATGATGAGATCAAGTATGTTTTCTCCTCTTGTGGGGATGGTGACTAGTTGTTCCATGGCATTTGAGTTTATGAACTCCAGGAATCTTTGGGTTAGAGTGTTCGGGCTTGAGTAGTGTTCCCAGTCCATATTAGGGTAGTTGAAGTCACCTAGTATGATGGTGTTTGGAGATACATTTATCCCCTCCAATGTTTTCAGGAAGGCCATGTGAGGTTCCTGAGTTTGAGAGGGTGGCCTGTAACATGCTACAAATTGCAGAGCAGTCTTGCCTATGGTTAATTGCACCTGGATGGTCTCCGATAACCTTGAGGTGTGGGTGTCCTTTATGAATATGGACACCCTCCTTTCTTGGTGTTGTCCGGATTTATGATATGAGGTGAAACCTGTTAGTGCTGGGGTGCTCTCAGGAGCCTTGAACCAGGTTTCTGTCACAGCACAGACATCGATGTTCTCCATATTGAGAAGGGCCGCATCTTGAGATTGAGACTTCTGGCATTGAGCAGCATTACCTTAGTTTTTTTCCTTTTGGTGTTCTAGGGTGGTAGGTTTAGAATTTGAGCCTTGCCTAAAAAGGCACTATGGGGTGGCAAGAGCCTTTGCCAATATCCGAAGCCCAGGGTGACAGGTGCAAGTGGCTTGTCCAGCATGTCATCCCAGGCAGACAGACATTGATCCTTTGAATGACACCAGAATTTAAGCCAATTATTAAAGCTGATCATCTTATCACTGTATTGTGGCATCATTCTAGGTGAAGGTAGGATACTGCTCAAGGTCAGGGTCATACCTGCCTGGGCTGCATAATCAGAGAGCTCCTCGATGTCCCTTTTCATGTAGTCCTCAGGTCGTTGACACCAGCGTGGACAATGACTGAGTCGTACTTGTACCTGCTGTTGAGAGAGTTAATGAGGCAAATTCATTTTCCTAAGAGCAGGTTTTAAATAGACAGCACTGTTCAGACCTGGAGGGGCATATGCTTTAAAATCAACTATCCACCTGGGTTTCACACATTCTGTTTCATTACTCACATCACCTTCTTTTAAATTTTCTAAGACTTTTTGTAGCACTAAGAATTTAAAACTGCTTCTAAGACATGCTTTGCCAGTGCATTAGTCAGTTTCTTATTACGTATACCATTAAGATGTTCCAGTACCCTCTCCTTCAACATATGATTAGTTTTTCCAACATAGAAACATTCACATAGTTTACATTTAGCCATATATACTATGTTTCTAGTGGAACAATTTGCATAGAATGAGAATTCTATAGGCTCCTTAGAGATGGGATGCATCACCATACAAACTGGCCAAATACTAGGGCAGGCTTTGCAAGCTGTACATGCATGAGTTCCCCTGCGTTGTGATACAAGCTGTTCCCTGCGCCTGTTCTGCTTGTAACAAAGTCGCTGCTTCAAGTTTTTAAAACTAAACCTAGGGGTAGAGTCTATTGCCATGCTTATTTTAGGATCTACTAACAAGATGGGCGAGTTTCTTTTCACTACCTCACAAACTCTACTAACCCCTACTGAGTAAGTCAGATCCATCCTATTCTTCACCTTCATACTAGATGTTAGCCCTCTCCCTTCTTCAGTGGAAGTTTGTTCTGAATAATTTGGTCTAGTTTTTGTTCTATCCAGTTTATCAACCTCTTCCATACCCTTTTTTTATTTCCTCAGCTTTATAACCCCTGTCCATAAGGTCAGATGTAAGTCCATTCAAAGCTTCCCTTAGGGGTTCTGCATCTGTATGCAGTCTCCTACACCTTAGTATCTGATTCTTAACTACATTCCTATTAGTATGACTGGGATGCATACTAGTACGATGTAGTATATTATTTTTCCTACATTCCTTCCTATACTGCTTGGTGGAGCGATTACCTAACATGTTTTTGGTACTCAACACATCTAGAAAACTAATTTCATCTTCAGAATAATGCAGGGTAAAGGACAAAAAAAAAAAACAGTGCTACTCCAAGAACTGTACAAATTCTTTCAATTCCAGTAATTCACCATGCCAGATGAAACAATATCATCCACAAAGCGTTTATAGAAGGTGATGTTCTCCTTGAAACTATCATTGTTAAAAACTATTTCCTTTTCCCAGTTTGCAAAAACCAAATTTGCATATGTGTTTGGCACATGCTGTGCCCATAGCAACACCTACAATCTGAAGGCAATATTCATGTTCAAAGAGAAAAACATGATTTTCTAGAATCATGTCTAACAGAGTGCAGATCATATTTACCTTTGTATTACTATACCTAGTTTCTCGTACAAGAAGTTGCCTCACATTCTCAACCCCTTCTTCATTAGGAATGACAGTGAACAGAGAATTGACATCTAGGGTTACAAAAAATGCTTTTTTGATCGCTTCATTTCTATGCCTCGCCCAAATGAACAGATGTTCTAAAAACTGCTTAATATCCCTCAACACTGTTTCTATTTTATCCAGAACCCATCAAAGTTGTTTCTTGGTATACCTCTCAAGTGTCTCTAATTTCACCTAGGATTTTTGCCCCACCCCTTGTGTAAGATTTGTGATGTGAAAGAACATAATATGTCTCAACTGTGGCTGGTTTTGCCTCATATTTTTCCTAGCCCCTTACTAAATTTTTGAAGGGGATAGGAAGAAGAAGAGGTGGAAATAGGTGGAATTGAAGAAGAATGGCAGCCCCTCAAAACAGCATGTGTGAGGACTACACAACAGATATGTGGCTGAGCCAGGTATGGAAATAAGGTACATAAGGAAAGCTGGTGGTGGAATACAGAAGTCCAGGAAATCATCAAAAGAAAGGAGTGCAGGAAAAACTAGGAGACAGAAAGACTGACCAGACTAGGAAGGAATACTGGTTGGCTAACAAAGAAGCTAAGAATGGAGTTGCAATATCAAAGAATAGGGTGTCGGAGGCATTCTACCAACTTCTGGAAAGTGTCTCAGTAGGTGGCACAAATATACTATATCAGGTTGCAAGGCAAAGACAGAAAGATAAAGAAGATAGTCAGACACCATTCAAAAGGGATGCCAGCAACAACCTGCTCACCAGTCCACAAGACATCAAAGGCAGATGGAAGTAGTATTTCCAGCAGCTTCTGAATGAAGAAAACCCAACAGAAATTGTAATGCCCAAGAAACAGCCTACAATGAGAGAAAAAGAGGAGACCACCCTAGAAGTAAGAATAGCACTAAGGAAAATGAATTCAGAGAAAGCCACAGGCTCAGATGACATCACAGCAGATATGATAAAGATGCTGGGTGAGATAGGGGAGAAATGGCTCCTGAGGGTACTAATAGCAGTGTGGAGAGAAGGGCATATCCCAGATGACTGGAGAATAAGCATACTCATGCCAGTGTATAAGAATAAAAGGGGTATCCACAACTGTGGGCAGTATAATGGCATCAAACTCCTATCACATTGCATGAAAGTTCTGGAGACGGTGATTGATAAATGGATATGCAGAGTAGTAGAATGCAAGATGGGAGATGAGCAGTTTGGATTCAGATCAGGGTGTAGCACAACTGACCAAATGTTTGCAGTGAGACAAATAGTTGAGAAGCTAGAAATGAGGAAATTGTCAAACTGGGCATTCCTAGACTTGGAGAAAGTATATGACAAGGTCCAAGAAAGCTGATCTGGGCAGTACTGCAGGGGTTCAAAGTACCAGAAAAGTTGGTAGAATTAGTGCAAGCTATGTACAAGGACCCAATGACTCACATATGAACAGTCAGTGTTCGGCCTCACAGAGGGGTTCCCAGTGGGTGTGGGTGTACACCAGGGTTCAGCTCTGAGCCCACTGCTGTTTGTACTAGTGGTGGACTATATTAGCAAACAGGTTGGAGGGGACAGATCAACATGCTGCTGTATGCAGACAATGTGGCATTACAGGCAAACTCTAAGCAAGAACTTCAGCAAAGAATAGAGGAACGGAATGCAAAATTGAAGGCACATGGGATGAAACTAAGCACAGGTAAGACAGTGGTAATGATAGCAAATTGGGGAAATCAGAAGAAGCTGAGAATTGAGATAGAAAGAACAATAGTGGCACAGGTAAGTAGCTTCAAGTATCTGGGAAGGGTGGTTGAGGAGAAGGGAAGTCGTAATGAAAAGGTCAAAGCTAGAATCAGAGGGGCTGTAGCCAACTAGAATAGAGTCTCAGGTGTAGTCTGTGACAGAAAAATGCCAAAGAAGCTCAAACGTAAGGTGTACAAGACAGTGGTGCAACCAGTACTACTGTATGGCACAGAAACCTAGGCAGTAAAGGCAGAGTAGTTGAAGAAGTTAAAGGTGATGGGAATGAAGTGCCTGATATGGGTGGTAGGATGCACACTGTGGGACAGACGAAGAAAGGAGGACAAAAAGCAGGAGCCAAAAAAGCTCCAATTGCAGAAAAGATTAAAAAAAACAGATTACAGTGGTTCAGACATGTGCAGAAAAGCAGAAGACAATTTGGTGCTGATTTGGAGAGTCAGGAAGCAGTTAAGAGAAAATGAGGACCTCTAGCAAAGAGATGGATGGATTGTATGAAAGAAGATCTGCGACAGCCAGGCATGAGTGTTGAATAAGGCAGGAATGTGGCATTTAATCAAGAGAGATGGCAATAGTTAGCACAATACCCGACCCCATGCAGAAAATGGGAAAAAGGAGGCTGATGATGATGATGGTGGTAAATCACTAGGGATTAGTCAGACAACAATGGGATACAATAGTTTGTACTTTTTCAGAATATGCACAATAATGTAAAGCCTGTTAGTCTTTACTTTTCAAGAGAAGTGGAGCAATATTTAAAAATGTTTCCTGATTTTGGGTCTTTCCACCATCATTTTGTCCCTGATTCTTGAGCAAAGAAGTTGAAAGTTATGAAGGAAGTAATTGGTACGGAGCATTACAGTATGGATGTTGCTGCTAAGCTATTGCCCCTCCACTGTAAAATCTTGATTGGTACATATAATTTACAGTATGGACACTGCTGCTATTGCCCGCTCTACTGTAAAATCTCCGTTGTAAAATCTGTACATTTATGATAATTAATGATGATTGCATTCAGTCAACAGTGCCTGACATTGTTTACAAACTGAATGGTTATGCAAAACTTGCCAGAATAATATTTAAAAACTCTCACTGATTTTGTGCATTTGCCCACAGCTGTAGCTAGGTCCTCAGGTTCCTTGTATAAAACATCTTCTCTTGCAAAGGAAAAAATAAGAAAACAAAAATCTTTTGTAAAGCTGCAGCAAGCTGCTTGCTATTAGTGTAAAAATCAGTTTACTACAGCCAAAATAATAGCGCGTTAGCGCATTAGCGTTTCAGCCATGGTCGTAAATTCAGTATCAGTATTCAATAATCTTATGCTATTTGAATAATAGAAGGCAGCCTCCTCCAGCACAGTTGCTTGGCATATTTTTGCATATGGGCATTGAGTTTAAAAGCAAGGTAAAAACTAGCCAAAATTAGGAGTGTTATATGAAATCAGAGTTAAGAGGTATACTGCACTGCTCTAGTATTGGCAACTGAAATATCTGCAGTATACCTCTACACTCTGTGATTTCATATAACGCCCCCTAATTTTGGTTCATGCCTTCATCTGCTGCACTGACTGAACTTGTAGAGCACTAAAGCATTTAATTTATGAAGAATTGTCCAATAATATAGACAGACAGATATAGATGTATTGCCTTCTTTTAAAATGTAACAGCAACAGCTGCCGTCCTTATCTGTGGGAAGACAAAAAAAAAAGCTCAGCACCTTTTAAACTGTACTGACTGCTCGCTACAAAGTAATGGGCACCTGCTACAGTCCACGTATGGAGGCTAAACCGCTGTAACTACAAGTCTTGCTGGAGGGAAGAGGAGAAAAAAAAGTTACTACTTTAATAATGTAGCAGCAAACAGCTGCAACAGTTTATCCATATGCTGAGCACTAATGCGCTTCAATTCGGATGTTCTGACTTGGGAAAGTAAAGACTAAAAAGAAAAGCCCACTGTCTTTAAACAGTAGGGACAAGGAAATCATACATGCAGTTAAAGGCAAGGTGAAGACATGAGCCAGAATTATGAGTGTTATATGAAATGGTAGAGTTGAAAGGTGTACTGCACTGCTCTTATATTGGCAATATACCTCTCTACTCTATGATTTCATATAACATTTCTAATTTTGGCTCATATTTTCACCTGTTACATTCAGTAAATCACTTTAGTTATAAAGAATTGATTCCACCCCCAAATATATATATATATAAGAGAGAGAAAGACAGAGATGGATAGATATATACGTAGATATATTGCTTCCATTTACAGTGTAATAGCAGAACAGTTTCATGCCACACAGCAAGAAAGCGTTTCAACCGTGACTTCCTGACTTGTAGAAATAAAGGGAAAAAAAATAGAAAAGAAAGCCCCTCTTCTTTTAAATAGTATCAACCAAGAAGTCATAAAAGCTATTAAAGGCAAGTTTAGACATGAGCCAAAATGTTGAGCTTCTCTAACATCGGCAGCTGAAATATTGAAAGTTTACCACTCCACTCTGTGATTTGATATAACGTTCCTAATTTTGGCTGTTGCCTTCACCTTGTCCTTAACAGCATTTATAACTTCCTGATATATTACTGAAGATTACAGTCAGTAATGTCACATGTTACAGTTTCGAAACATTGTTTTAGAAAGACTAGTTTCCGATTTAATTTTCAGTCACTGTGGTGTAATAACTAAAAACTGATGCTCGTTTGTGATCTTTACACCATCACTTCATCACTGGTTTCCCAAATCCAAAGAAATTAAGAGAGACTGCATGAAACAATGAAGCGATCAACTTTACATACGTTTTTCTTTGTTTTGTAACTATATGATTGGCACTCTGAACTTAACTGCCAGTGAAATTAACGAGTTTGGTAAATAAGCTTCAGAGTCAGACATGACCAAAACCAAAGCAGGATTGAGTTACTTTTCCCTAGGGAATGAAAACAATCCTGGCAAAAGTCAAATAGGGTCATATTTAAAGATATGAAGGTGAGAAGGAGGTGTGAATGATGACATCACACTATGGGTGGTATTACCTGGCCAGACTGAGAGCGGGACGTCCCGCTCTTGAAGTAAAAACAGTGAAATTGTGCAAAAAAAAAAGAGAGAAAAGTGCAGATTTAGCAACACAGGTCAGTCAACTGAAAACTACTTAAAGTATGCTCTGGTGAGGAAAAAAAATAAAGTGTTCTGGAAGCTGCATCTTTGACACTCTCCGGTTAAGGTATTTAGCAGCCTGTATACATCCACGGACTTAATACATTGGGTACTTACGTATTATCGCAACCAGATTTTCGCGGTTGCGAATTTAGAATACTTCAGTTCAAACGCGGCCACAAACCACTGTAAGGTGGTATTTAGGGTCTGGTTTTTATTTGTTGTGGACTAGCTTTGCATTACAGGGTCTGTGAAGGGGAAGACAAACATTTGAGGAAACCCGCTTCCTGTTTTCAGAGTGCCTTACACACGCACGCTTGAATTAGAATGCCTGCTGTTGTTCTGATGAACGGATTCTTTTGACTGTGTGGAAGGAAGCCTTCAGAGAAGGCAAAGGCAGACAGACCCTGTAATGATGGTTTTGGTCACTTTTTTGGGGGGAGTACTATTTGTAAACACATCTTCAGTTCAAAATTAAAAAAAAAAAAAAAAAACTGCTACCAGCCACAAAGTACAGGAAGAAGCACATTGCCCGTGTGTAATCATGAAAGTGAGTTTGAGTTTATCTGTATTTGTAAAGTATGGCCATGGGGACACTTTGGTAGCACCTTAACTGAAATTATTGACTGGAGTTTGTGTAACTCAGCACTTTACCTAACCTATGAAAAGCAGCAATCCTTGCCCTTGACATATTTACAATCTCTTACTGTCGCAGGGTGTATTTGGTGACTCGCTTTTCCAGTAGCTCACATCATCTTGACAAATGCAGGCACTGCAAAGCGGAGCACCACTGTGTAGTTTCAGGAGCAAAGAGGTACAAACGAGCACCCTTTCTCCTCTTCGTGGCTCATCCCCACATTGACAGAGTAATGTTTTCTTCTTCACAGTCCCCTTTATAGATTAAGCAACCTGTTTCTGCACACACATACCAAATTATGGCAGTGCGGAAATCTGGTTGCGATAATACGTAAGTACCGTACGTTGCAATAGCTTAGATGTACAACTTAAAGTAGAACCCTAGGAAATAAAAGCTCTGCCAGTTCTTTTTTTCCAAGTTCCTGTGTGTTACAGTAGAGTATAGAAAACAAAAGCCTCAGTCAATAAATTTTAAAGGCATTTTCAATGTCATAACAAGCAGAAAAAAACATGGGACTGCACAAAATACGACAGCCTAGGCTGTAACTAAATACATGTATCAGAACATATTGGAAAACCTTGGGGACATCCCTTTAGTATGAGCCCACAGTTTTGGGTTGGTCCCTGCTGACACTTTGAAGGCCATAACTGTCAGCCTCAAAACAGTGTAATTACAGCCATGAATGGGAAAATATGTGCTAAGCTCAAAGTTATACACAGTCCCTGATTCTTGAGCAAAAGTTATGAACATTACAGTATGGATGTTGCTGCTAAGCTATTGCCCCTCCACTGTAAAATCTTGATTGGTACATATAATTTACAGTATGGACACTGCTGCTATTGCCCCTCTACTGTAAATCTCCCTTGTAAAATCTGTACATTTATGATAATTAATGATGTTTGCATTCAGTCAACAGTGCCTGACATTGTTTACAAACTGAATGGTTATGCAAAACTTGCCAGAATAATATTTAAAAACTCTCACTGATTTTGTGCATCATTTGCCCACAGCTGTAGGGCCCAGGTTCCTTTGTATAAAACATCTTGCTTCTCTTGCAAAGGAAAAAATAAAAAAAAAAATCTTTGTGTAAGCCAAAAGTGCTGCTGTTACAGTGTGTAAAATCAGTTTACTACAGCTTAAAATAATAGCGCCAAGTAGCGATTAGCCAAGCCAGCCATGGTGCGTAAATTCAGTATCAGTATTCAATAATCTTATGCTATTTGAATAATAGAAGGCAGCCTCCTCCAGCACAGTTGCTTGGCATATTTTGCATATGGGCATTGAGTTTAAAAGCAAGGTAAAACTAGCCAAAATTAGGGTGTTATATGAAATCAGAGTTAAGAGGTATACTGCATTGCTCTAGTAGCTGGGCAAGTTCAACTGCAGTATATACCTCTACACTCTGTGATTTCATAACTCTAAATTTTTGGTTAATACCTTTAGTTCATACCTCATCTGCTGCACTGACTGAACTTGTAGAGCACTAAAGCATTTAATTTATGAAGAATTGTCCAATAATATAGACAGACAGATATAGATGTATTGCCTCCTTTTAAAATGTAACAGCAACAGCTGCCGTCCTTATCTGTGGGAAGACAAAAAAAAAAGCTCAGCACATTTTAAACTGTACTGACTGCTCGCTACAAAGTAATGGGCACCTGCTACAGTCCACGTATGGAGGCTAAACCGCTGTAACTACAAGTCTTGCTGGAGGGAAGAGGAGAAAAAAAAGTTACTACTTTAATAATGTAGCAGCAAACAGCTGCAACAGTTTATCCATATGCTAAGCACTAATGCGCTTCAATTCGGATGTTCTGACTTGGGAAAGTAAAGACTAAAAAGAAAAGCCCACTGTCTTTAAACAGTAGGGACAAGGAAATCATACATGCAGTTAAAGGCAAGGTGAAGACATGAGCCAGAATTATGAGTGTTATATGAAATGGTAGAGTTGAAAGGTGTACTGCACTGCTCTTATATTGGCAATATACCTCTCTACTCTATGATTTCATATAACGTTTCTAATTTTGGCTCATATTTTCACCTGTTACAGTCAGTAAATCACTTTAGTTATAAAGAATTGATTCCACCCCCAAATATATATATATATAAGAGAGAGAAAGACAGAGATGGATAGATATATACGTAGATATATTGCTTCCATTTACAGTGTAATAGCAGAACAGTTTCATGCCACACAGCAAGAAAGCGTTTCAACCGTGACTTCCTGACTTGTAGAAATAAAGGGAAAAAAAATAGAAAAGCCCTCTTCTTTTAAATAGTATCAACCAAGAAGTCATAAAAGCTATTAAAGGCAAGTTTAGACATGAGCCAAAATGTTGAGCTTCTCTAACATCGGCAGCTGAAATATTGAAAGTTTGCCACTCCACTCTGTGATTTGATATAACGTTCCTAATTTTGGCTGTTGCCTTCACCTTGTCCTTAACAGCATTTATAACTTCCTGATATATTACTGAAGATTACAGTCAGTAATGTCACATGTTACAGTTTCGAAACTTATTGTTTTAGAAAGACTAGTTTCCGATTTGATTTTCAGTCACTGTGGTGTAATAACTAAAAACTGATGCTCGTTTGTGATCTTTACACTATCACTTCATCACTGGTTTCCCAAATCCAAAGAAATTAAGAGAGACTGCATGAAACAATGAAGCGATCAACTTTACATACGTTTTTCTTTGTTTTGTAACTATATGATTGGCACTCTGAACTTAACTGCCAGTGAAATTAACGAGTTTGGTAAATAAGCTTCAGAGTCAGACATGACCAAAACCAAAGCAGGATTGAGTTACTTTTCCCTAGGGAATGAAAACAATCCTGGCAAAAGTCAAATAGGGTCATATTTAAAGATATGAAGGTGAGAAGGAGGTGTGAATGATGACATCACACTATGGGTGGTATTACCTGGCCAGACTGAGGCGGGACGTCCGCTCTTGGAAGTAAAACAGTGAAATTGTGCAAAAAAAAAAGAGAGAAAAGTGCAGATTTAGCAACACAGGTCAGTCAACTGAAAACTACTTAAAGTATGCTCTGGTGAGGAAAAAAAATAAAGTGTTCTGGAAGCTGCATCTTTTGACACTCCGGTTAAGGTATTTAGCAGCCTGTATACATCCACGGACTTAATACATTGGTGCTGTACGTATTATAGCAACCCAGATTTTAGCGGTTCTTGAATTTATGTGAATTTAAATTCTTCAGCAAGCGGCCACAAACCACTGTAATGTGGTATTTAGGGTCTGGTTTTTATTTGTTGTGGACTAGCTTTGCATTACAGGGTCTGTGAAGGAGAAGACAAACATTTGAGGAAACCCGCTTCCTGTTTTCAGAGTGCCTTACACATGCGCTTGCGCTGGCACGCCAATTAGTATGCCTGCTGTTGTTCTGATGAACGGATTCTTTTGACTGTGTGGAAGGAAGCCTTCAGAGAAGGCAAAGGCAGACAGACCCTGTAATGATGGTTTTGGTCACTTTTTTGGGGGGAGTACTATTTGTAAACACATCTTCAGGTCAAAATTAAAAAAAAAAAAAAAAACTGCTACCAGCCACAAAGTACAGGAAGAAGCGCATTGCCCGTGTGTAATCATGAAAGTGAGTTTGAGTTTATCTGTATTTGTAAAGTATGGCCATGGGGACACTTTGGTAGCACCTTAACTGAAATTATTGACTGGAGTTTGTGTAACTCAGCACTTTACCTAACCTATGAAAAGCAGCAATCCTTGCCCTTGACATATTTACAATCTCTTATTGTCGCAGGGTGTATTTGGTGACTCGCTTTACCAGTAGCTCACATCATCTTGACAAATGCAGGCACTGCAAAGCGAACACCACTGTGTAGTTTCAGGAGCAAAGAGGTACAAACTGGCACCCTTTCTCCTCTTCGTGGCTCATCCCACATTGACAGAGTAATGTTTTCTTCTTCACAGTCCTTTATAGATTAAGCAACCTGTTTCTGCACACACATACCAAATTATGGCAGTGCGGAAATCTGGTTACAATATATCAATAAGTTAGCACACACGTACGTTGCGATAGCTTAGATGTACAACTTAAAGTAGAACCCTAGGAAATAAAAGCTCTGCCAGTTCTTTTTTTCCAAGTTCCTGTGTGTTACAGTAGAGTATAGAAAACAAAAGCCTCAGTCAATAAATTTTAAAGGCATTTTCAATGTCATAACAAGCAGAAAAAAACATGGGACTGCACAAAATACGACAGCCTAGGCTGTAACTAAATACATGTATCAGAACATATTGGAAAACCTTGGGGACATCCCTTTAGTATGAGCCCACAGTTTTGGGTTGGTCCCTGCTGACACTTTGAAGGCCATAACTGTCAGCCTCAAAACAGTGTAATTACAGCCATGAATGGGAAAATATGTGCTAAGCTCAAAGTTATACACATTAATATTCCCCTGCTCTGTGGTACAAAAAAAATCTCTGAATTAGTGTCTGTAACACAGTTGCGGGGCCCCACACTGGGAAGTTCCACTGGAAAAGCATGGAAAATGCTTTAATGATGTTAACAGTAAGTTTACAAAATCTTTTTATTAAATCACAGTTTATTTTTAAGTGATTTAAAACCCACCATTTCACACTGTGCTAGGCAGCAAGCATTTCAGTAAATAAATGCTGTTCTGCACATATTCTAGAATCCTGCATTCTAGACATCTTATAGCTACACCAGAATCATTCATTTTAAGTTCACAGTCAGGTCTCCCGTGTATTAGGTGCTTCAGCTCAAGCACAATCCATTTGTAGTCACCTCCCAAAACGTAACTCTGTCTCAGAGGGGCAAACCCATAAAGAGTTTGGCAGAAGGTGGCACAAAAAAGATCAGGATAATTTCAGTGGAGGTGAGTAACTTAATAAGAGACCAGTCTGCATGTTCAAGATCATTAAATAAAGTGATATAAAAAGGTGTGGGTAATCCCTATATTTTTTAATTTTAAGTTTTGCGTTCATGTTTGAAATAAGTGCAGATGACTTTGTAATCATTGCTGCTTTTTCTTATTGTCCCCTTTTAACCCATCTATTCCTAACATAACACACAAGAGTTGGGAATGGTGAGAAAGGCTCCTGTCACACTATGGGTTTGTGTGATTTCTCTTTGACCTTCAGAGAAGAATACATTACGTCACGAAATGTCTGTCTCATGCTTTTGCATTAAGTTCTTCACCAGCTGATGCACTGACACCTGGATCAATATCCAGTACCAGTTCACCAACAATGTGCCCAGATGACCATTTACAGTATAAGTGAACTGGTAAGGAGGGAGCCGAATGCCAACATGGGAGTGGTTATTTAGTGCATCAGCCATAACTACAGCTATTTATTAGACAGATTCTTGTCTACAGCAGATACATGTTGTGATGTTTGAAGGCTGATCAAGCAAGACATCTTTCTAAGGATACAAGAAGCATCTGTACAGTTTATCCCAGTTAGTATTGATAATGCAACAGTAGCAACTGTGCCAGAAACAGAGATACACCTAGTTACTAAAAAAAAGTAAAAAGATTATTAGCATGTTTAGGAATGAATGTGTCTAGTGATATGGTTGCCTAGGATGATTACTCCAATGGCCCTGTATAGTAAGTTATTTAGAAAACATTGTTAAATTGGTGCAGTTATTGTGAAAATCTATAGAACATGTGCCATTCAAGGTGCTGACCAAAATAAAGATGAAACATAAAACCTTGAGACAATTGTTACTGATGCAAAGCACTATCGTTTTATTTATTTATTTAACCTTTGTTTACCGGGAAAGTCTGACTTGGAACAAAGCCAATTTTCAGCAGAGGCCTGGGGAGAAACGCTCCAGGTGCATGTTTTTGTGATGTGGGAGGAAACCCACATGAATGCAGGGAGGACATGCTGACTCCACACAGAAGGAACCCCAGCCAAGAATCGAACTGGAGAACCTTTTGCTGAGAGGCAACAATGCAACCGCTGCAAAACTGCATCATCCAATATATTATAATATAAATGCTGCAGACAGAAAAATGCCATCTTCTCATGCCACCCAGGAGGTAAGGCCTGAGATCCAGCTACAACTCTGAATCCGGTGCACATTTTACTGAGTGTGTAGCCTCCCTTCTGTTGGGTGAAAACAAATTTGCCAACCTTCAGTGTCCCAAAAGTGGAACAATGCTTTTCTTAATGTGGAACAGGCAAAATGCAAACAATAACTATAGTCAGGAAGCTGACCTCATGGTTAATGTTTTCTTAATGGGACACTATTATTGCTTACCTTAAAATTTTCCTAGAAACGTTTAACACTGAATGTGTGACAAACTTTCAGCATAATGGCCTTGGTTTTCAAAATTAGGTATATTTTAAGGGTAGGTTGGTAAATTAAAAAAATAAATAAATACATGATTCACCGACATTATCAGTGCTAGAACATATACAATAAATTCTGTTGAAAATCATATCTCAGTAGGTTAAGAGGTTCATAAGTACCATGCTAGCTGCTTTTATGGGCCATTTTAAGTCTAGCCAATTTTCCTTTTGGTGCGTGAATTAACCTTTCCCATTACACTGGTCTTTCTCATCCCACTGGCGATAATTATATATTATCCCTAGTGGCAGAATATTACCACAGATAATTTGGGATAATTTGGGGGAGACCTAAAGCATTTAGGAGATGCCTGTCTCCATTAGCAGTACAATGAGAATTCTGGGCTACGTTTTCTAATATCCATTAAAAGATTCAAGTTGTACTTGAGTAAGTGACTCCCCTTCCACATAAAACAAAGCTAATGTCCTTCTATTCCTATGTTGCAGTATTCTTAGTGTGGGATTTGTGGGATCAAACGACCTAAGCGTCGAAACCCTATACAAAAAGCTTGGCTAAGGTGCTATAGGTGTGTGAGGCGTCCTGCGTGGAACCATAAACCAGGGACCTTAAATGTGGCGATCTGCAAGCTGAACCCAAGAACTTTTCAGCCGCCGTCGACCCGTCACGCCGATCCACTTCACTTCACTTTACTTAGGGCATCACATCTAAAACTAAGTACATAGGGTTTTGCCTTTATTATTTTGCTTGAGCTTGGTTTGTATACTTTGCATTGCTTGATGTCAGCTAAGAAGGGTAAATGCTGATGTGGGTGCCCGATTCCACATAAGGATATGCACAACCACTGTATTTTCTGCCTAGGCTGAGAGCATGACCATACCGCTTACCCGATTTGTCAATCATTTGTACCCAAGACCCTCTGAAGCCATCTGGCTGCCCTTAATCTATATTTAGAAAACCAGAGACTCAAAAAACTAGCGCTCAGGATGGATCCCGAATCAGCCACTCTGACAGAACCACCATGGAAAAAGGCCAAGATTTCCAGGCCTAGTTCCTCTGCCTCTCTGTAATCGGACATCCTGCCAGCTTCCAATTTAGGAGTTGAGGGACGTCTGATACAACCGTCTATTTTGACGGCTCCCTTCAAAGTAGCCACTTCAGAAGTAATGGCCAGCGTGTCCATGGAGCTAGGTCTGACGTCGGTCCCTACCAATGTCGAAGGGGAACCAGATATTGACGGACGACCGACCGGTGCCATTGCCTGAAGCCCCTACTCCTTCCCAGGCCCCTGAATCCAGGCCTTCTCCTAAGACTACTCCTTTGGAAAGGAAGCAGAATACAAAACACCAGACTCCACCCTCTGAAGGAGTTCCAGACTGGCAATCCTTCACCAGCTCCTTGATGCAGGCCTTCATGGTCCTTAGGCCCACGGCCCCTTCCCCCTTCACCATTCCAGTGCCCAGCCCTAGGCCTGCCTCAGCCATTTCTCTCCCTCTTCCTACTGCTCATGAAGGGGAAGAACAGGAACCTTACTATTCATCCTCAGATGAATCAATCTGCTATTCAACTAAATTGCCTCTCCACTTAATATTATTCCCCAGATGAAGAATCCATAGAAGGGGACTCTCCACCAGAAGATATCACCTTTGGGGAGGCCATCACAAAGAATAAAGAATACTTTAAATAGGACACTTCCCATATGACTGAAACTCAAAAGAGATACTTTGAGTTACTCCAAGTGGAATCTCCCGCACCTTCAGCCATCCCACCAGTCATTCCTGCCTACCTTGATGCATTCACCTCAGCATCAAAGGACCCAGACTCACAACCACCTGCCCCTAAGAGACCTGACTGGTTCTATAAAGTTCCTTATGAACAAAAATTCCTGGTAAAACCACCCTTGGCAGACCCTGCTGTGATTGCTGTATCCCCTGACAAGCAATCAAGACTGATTCCATCAGCATCTCTTCTGCCTACTGACAAAGATAGCAAAAACATGGACAGGACAGGAAAGAAGGTTTATATCTCTTCCATCCTAGCCTTCAGCTCTATCAACTATCAAACCCATATGATAAAATATGCCTTGGACCTAGTATCACAAGCCTCTACTCTCCTGTCATCCACCCCTGACTGACCTACCAAAACTGGGATAGCATCAAAACTGTCCCTGGCTTCTCAGGTAACCAGACATTCTATTAGATGCAGTTATGGTGCAGCAGAGGCCTCAGCACAGTCCAGGGCTTCTGCATCAGTACTCTGCAGATACTCTTGGCTACCCCTTCAACTCCTACCAAAAGAAACTCCTACATGCCCTTCTAGACTACAATCTCCTGTTTGGTAAACAGTCTGTAGACATCTTTAAAAAACCTGCAGGAGAAAAGTAAAGAGCATCAAGACATCAAGCATCTACTAGTGTCCCCCATTCCTTAATATTACAGAAATTACCCTAATAAAACTCAAAAACGAAAGACAAACCAAAAATAAAACACTGGCAACTGGTTCAGGCAAATATAACTGTAGACTCCAGATGGAATAAGTATATTTAATGGATAAAATAAAGCACTTTTCATCCAGTATATTAACTTGAACTTCTTCAGATAAAAAACAAGTACAAATTAGACTTTTAAATACCCCTCCCAGTTCTCCTATGTGATTGTTCAGTAGCAAGCTCTTAAACAGCACTACAATACCATCCAAGGTCATTCCTCACTGTTACATAGGTATAAAAACATTGTAAAAAGTCTCAATTATTTAACCTATGTTAAATATTATTTAGAAAAACATTTTATAAAACACATATATTAAAACATATTTTAGAATGTTTATCTCCTCAATTGTAGCATGCAATGAACTGAGCACGTCATTCAATCCTGGGGTAATATATGTGTTCAAGCGGACTTGCCACAGTAATTCTAACTGTTCAAGAATTACTGTTAGGTGTCCACCCCTTGGGTCAGTGTAAACTTGTTCTATTACCTGGAATTTGAAAGTATGGTTAGGGTTTGTACTTACATGTCCAGCTAGTGCATTCTCTGTTTTGTTTTTTTTGAAATGTTGTATGTATGTTCATAAATCCTATCTTTTAGTTTACGTTCTGTCTTTCCTACATAGAAGGAAGGACATAGTTGGCATATAGCAAGATAAACTACCATTTTGGATTGGCAATTATATCTATTACTGCTTTTCAAAACGTCGCCATTAATTTCTACACTTCGTCCTTCCTGTATATATTTCCAGTATGGGCAGCTAAGACATTTAAACATTCTGGGATTTTTAATTATGGTGGGTCTGCTAACCTCCAATAAGTTTTTCAAGTTCTTCCCTTTCCTGAATATAATTTTGGGGCTTGTGCTTAGTTTGCCCATTATTTCCCTGTTGTCCAATAATAAATTCCAATTTTTGTTTAGCATGTTTTTGACATTATTGGCTTCAGGGATAAATGTTATGACAAGTCCAGTTTTGAAATTAATGAGAGCCATGTCTTCTGCATCAATATTTTGGGTTGCTTCTCAGGTTTCTAAATTATCTTGTGTTTGTTTGCCTCCCAATATAGGTTTATAAAAATCAGTGGCTCTTTTGTTTGTAACTTCCTCTATTAACTCATTCAATAAAGTTGTAGGATAAACTCTCTTTTGAAACATGTACTTTAAATTAATACACTCGTGTTCAAATTCTAAATCAGTGGTTACCATTCTCGCTGCTCTTACCAGTTGCCTTTTCACCACTGATCTTTCTTGGTGAAAAGGGGTGAGCACTTGAATAATGCAAAAATGTGTTTGAATATGTGTTTATGTATATCCCCCACTGAGACCAATTGTTGATGGAAGAAATTCCGTCATGCATGCCAGTGCTAAAGTTGTAGACAGCATACTGAAGAAATATGTAGCAACTAAATACCAAATATGCAAGGACTCATTGCCATTCCTAGAGAAAATCAACTTACTTGAATACAATAATGATTAAAACTTTCTAATAGTAGATGTGAAAGACCTTTATACCTCTATCCCCATGCATTGGGTCCTGAATGTGTATCTACCATGATGAAAAGGAAAGGGGCCCCCAGTACAGAAATACATCTAGTGGAGGAATTATTAGACATCATCTTGACTAATAATTTCATGTTTTTCAAAAATACGTATTACTTACAGAAAACTGGTTTCCCCATGTGGAGCCAGTTTTGCTACTTTAGGCATGGCCTACTGGGAGCATGAATATATTTTTGGCAACATTGAAATGGCTAACCATATCTTTTTCTTTACCCGTTACCTGGACGATATTGTCATGATAATCAAAACAGACATAACAGTAGATAATGAATTGGTGAATTACTTTAATACCACTACTAACTTTTTATAATTCTCATTTACTTATAATAACCAAGAAATCCCTTATTTGGATATACTCCTCAGGAAAGCCAGCAAAAAAGAATATAGTGCAAAAATATACAGAAAAAGCACATATTCAAACACCTTTTTGCATTATTCAAGTGCTCACCCCTTTCACCAAAAAAGATCAGAGGTGAAAGGGCAACTGGTACAAGCAGCGAGAATGGTAACCACTGATTTAGAATTTGAACACGAGTGTATTAATTTAAAGCACATGTTTCAAAAGAGAGCTTATCCTACAACTTTATTGAATGAGTTAATAGAGGAAGTTACAAACAAAAGAGCCACTGATTTTTATAAACCTATATTGGGAGGCGAACAAACACAAGATAATTTAGAAACCAGAGAAGCAACTCAAAATATTGATGCAGAAAACACGGCTAACATTAATTTCTAAACTGGACTTGTCATAACATTTAGCCCCGCAGCCAATAGTGTCAGAAACATGCTAAACAAAAATTGGAATTTATTATTGGACAACAGGGAAATAATGGGCAAACTAAGCACAAGCCCCAAAATTATATTCAGGAAAGGGGAGAACTTGAAAAACTTATTGGAGGTTAGCAGACCCACCATAATTAAAAATCCCAGAATGTTTAAATGTCTTAGCTGCCCATAATGAAATACATACAGGAAGGACGAAGTGTAGAAATTAATGGTAAAGTTTTGAAGAGCAGTGATAGATATAATTACCAATCCAAAATGGTAGTTTATCTTACTTTATACCAACTATGTCCTTCTTTCTATGTAGGAAAGACAGAACATAAACTAAAAGATAGGATTTACGAACATACGTACATTTCAAAAAAAAAAACAGAGAATGCACTAGCTAGACATGTAAGCACAAACCCTAACCATACTTTCAAATAACGGGCAATAGAACAAGTTTACACTGACCCAAGGGGTGGACCCCTAACAGTAATTCTTGAACAGTTAGAATTATTGTGGCAAGTTTGCTTGAATGCATATATTACCCCGGGATTGAATGACATGTGCTGAATTCATTGCATACTAAAATTGAAAAACTTGAGATAAGCATTCTAAAATATGCTCTAAAATACGTTTTAATATATGTGTTTTATAAAATGTTTTTCTAAATAATATTTTACATAGGTTAAATAAGTGAGACTTTTTACAATGTTTTTATACCTATGTAACAATGAAGGATGACCTTGGATGGTATTGTAGTGATGTTCCTTTAAGCTTGCTACTGAACAATCACATGGGAGAACGGGGAGGGGTATTTAAAACTCTAATTTTTTCTTGTTTTTATCTAAAGAAGTTCAAGTTAATATACTGGATGAAAAGTGCTTTATTTTATCCATTAAATACACATTTCATCTGGAGTCTACATTTTTATTTGCCTGAACCAGTCGCCAGTGTTTCATTTTTGGTTTGTCCTTCGTTTTTGAGTTTTATTAGTTTGTCCTCTTTGCTGAACCTGGAAGTGAGCGGGAAATGCTAAACAACTTGAGCATCATTGTGGCTATGTTGAGCCAACAAGTGGAAGCATTACAAAGAAGATTGGATAATGCTACCATGAGAGAGTCGAATCTCTCTAATGGGCACTTGGACCAGCTATGAATCTTTCACTCTAGTACTTGCTGATACAGCCACAGCACCTGGTAAGCAGCTGCATTTAGCAGCAGGGGCTTCCAGTACAGAAGTGAACATAGACCCTCTTCAACTATATTCTGCTAGACAGGAATTAAGTTTACACCAACAAGAACTGAATCCTGATTTGCATGGCTTATTGGGATCCCACATTGAAAGAATGGCTTTCAGCACCTATCAACTTTAAGCAACCTATTCCTTGCTCAACATCAGATCATCCGGCTGGAGGTAACACTGTCCCTATTTCTACTAACTTGGCACTATTTGACAATAAACTACTCAAAAACAAAAAAAATTATGGTTGGAGATAGAATACTTTGAAGAATGTATTCAGTTAAAAATAGTCCCAAAAGGACTACAACTTTGTCAGTACCCGAGTGCCAGACTTTAACTTTCACAAGGACTTGATTCAATTATTTAATCAACAGGGTTTGGATCTCCTAACCCTCATGATAAAGCACTACCAAATAATGGCCAAGGAAATAGTAGAGAATGTCCAGAGACTTGATGAAGAGATTCATGGACATACCGACTTTCCAAGCTATAAATATGATTACAGTAGAATATTTCATAGTACTGACCAGCACATTGACTAAAAACAACAAAAATTAAAAAACGTAATCTAGATCACTTACAATATGCAAAATGTACTGCTTTTCCATGCCCACCTTCTTCACAAATATGGAATCCAGAACTCAACGCCCACCCCATGCATATGCACGAATTGGAGGCAGGAAATGATGTAAACGACCTTGCTACAACTACTGAATGCAATGTAATGGAAGACATAGCTGAAGGAACATCAAATGAAGCATGGGGAAATGGAATCATATGTCGAAGTGAACATATTCATAACCAAAACCAAGGATATACAATGGATAACAACTATGTACACCGAAATATGAACTTCCAGCAACAAAACCAACAAATCATTCATCAAGGCAACAATAATCCATCCTCCAACAACCAGGGTTTTACCACTGCCAAACATCAGATGAAAAACAAGAGGAAAGCACACAAGAAGTGGAGGTAAATAAAACACAGGACTGTGATATAGTACAGAACTGTGCAATTGTAAAAACTATGAAGGTGATTTTATTATTTACAACTATTCATCCATTGTGATACCTCCAGAATTGGTAAAACTTTTAGCAAAAGGTTTAACATTTATTCCTGCACAAAGAATGGACTTAGCTAAAACTATTGTGGACTTGAAAATGTTTGTAAGAAAACTGAATTTAAATATAATTTTAGGCAATAACAATGCTGAACCTAACCCCTTCTTTGTACACAGTATGTTTAATCCTCCTCTACATGCAACGTTACATACATTTGAAAAAGTGTTTGAGCTTGACATTTGTGATATATACAATAGAAAAACAGGACATAAGGGGAAACATGAGTAAAAATGAACAGGAGATTTTAAACTTATTAAAAAGAGCTCAGGTAAGGGTGATGAAACCCGATAAAGGTGTGGGGTTAGTATTTATGGACCTGGATGACTATAAAAACAGAATAGAAAACTTATTAGACACGGAAGCTTATGAGAAAGTGTCTTTGAACCAGTTCAATATCGCTAATCAACGCATTAAAATGTACATTAACGACTTGTTTATAGAAGGGAAAATAGATCTAGAAATGTACAATTAAATGTATATGAACATTCTGGCTCCTTTGACACCAGTCATCTTTGAAGTACCAAAAGTCCAGAAAGATTTACAGAATCCCCCACTGAGACCAATTGTTGATGGAAGAAATTCCGTCACGCATGCCAGTGCTAAAGTTGTAGACAGCATACTGAAGAAATATGTAGCAACTAAATACCAAATATGCAAGGACTCATTGCCATTCCTAGAGAAAATCAACTTACTTGAATACAATAATGATTAAAACTTTCTAATAGTAGATGTGAAAGACCTTTATACCTCCATCCCCCACGCATTGGGTCCTGAATGTGTATCTACCATGATGAAAAGGAAAGGGGCCCCCAATACAGAAATACATCTAGTGGAGGAATTATTAGACATCATCTTGACTAATAATTTCATTATTTTCAAAAATACGTATTACTTTCAGAAAACTGGAGTGGCTGTGGTTTCCCCATGTGGAGCCAGTTTTGCTACTTTAGTCATGGCCTACTGGGAGCATGAATATATTTTTGGTAACATTGAAATGGCTAACCATATCTTTTTCTTTACCCGTTACCTGGACGATATCATCATGATAATCAAAACAGACATAACAGTAGATAATGAATTGGTGAATTACTTTAATACCACTACTAACTTTTTATAATTCTCATTTACTTATAATAACCAAGAAATCCCTTATTTGGATATACTCCTCAGGAAAGCCAGCAAAAAAGAATATAGTGCAAAAATATACAGAAAAAGCACATATTCAAACACCTTTTTGCATTATTCAAGTGCTCACCCCTTTCACCAAAAAAGATCAGAGGTGAAAGGGCAACTGGTACGAGCAGCGAGAATGGTAACCACTGATTTAGAATTTGAACACGAGTGTATTAATTTAAAGCACATGTTTCAAAAGAGAGCTTATCCTACAACTTTATTGAATGAGTTAATAGAGGAAGTTACAAATAAAAGATCCACTGATTTTTATAAACCTATATTGGGAGGCGAACAAACACAAGATAATTTAGAAACCAGAGAAGCAACTGAAAATATTGATGCAGAAAACACGGCTAACATTAATTTCTAAACTGGACTTGTCATAACATTTAGCCCCGCAGCCAATAGTGTCAGAAACATGCTAAACAAAAATTGGAATTTATTATTGGACAACAGGGAAATAATGGGCAAACTAAGCACAAGCCCCAAAATTATATTCAGGAAAGGGAAGAACTTGAAAATTTTATTGGAGGTTAGCAGACCCACCATAATTAAAAATCCTGGAATGTTTAAATGTCTTAGCTGCCCATAATGAAATACATACAGGAAGGATGAAGTGTAGAAATTAATGGCAAAGTTTTGAAGAGCAGTGATAGATATGATTACCAATCCAAAATGGTAGTTTATCTTACTTTATACCAACTATGTCCTTCTTTCTATGTAGGAAAGACAGAACATAAACTAAAAGATAGGATTTACGAACATACGTACATTAAAAAAAAAAAAAAACAGAGAATGCACTAGCTAGACATGTAAGCACAAACCCTAACCATACTTTCAAATAACGGGCAATAGAACAAGTTTACACTGACCCAAGGGGTGGACCCCTAACAGTAATTCTTGAACAGTTAGAATTACTGTGGCAAGTTTGCTTGAATGCATATACTACCCCGGGATTGAATGGCATGTGCTCAATTCATTGCATACCAAAATTGAAAAACTTGAGATAAGCGTTCTAAAATGTGCTCTAAAATATGTTTTAATATATGTGTTTTATAAAATGTTTTTCTAAATAATATTTTACATAGGTTAAATAAGTGAGACTTTTTACAATGTTTTTATACCTATGTAACAATGAAGAATGACCTTGGATGGTATTATAGTGATGTTCCTTTAAGAGCTTGCTACTGAGCAATCACATAGGAGAACTGGGAGGGGTATTTAAAACTCTAATTTGTACTTGTTTTTTATCTGAAGAAGTTCAAGTTAATATGCTGGGCAGAAATTACCCTGCTAAGACTACCTTTGTCAGGAGGACTCCCTCCTCTGCTACCCCTTCCTCTTCCAGGCACAAGAGAGAAACCAGGAGGCAGACCATCTCCAGACCATTTGCCTCACAACCTACTCAAAGATAGCCTTTTCATGATAGAAATGAACCCAACAATGCATGAATGCCTTGCCCATCTCCCTTAGTCAGCCCACCTCTGCCACTGCCTCCCCATTTGGAAATCCATCACATCAGACCGCTGGGTGCTGACAATAATAACAAATGGATATTTCCTTTCTTGGAAGGAAAGCCCCCTCCAAGGGATATTCCTTTTCCTCAAAAAAATCAACTGCATCTCATTCCTCAGATACTGCACAACCTTCTGAACTTAGAAACTATAGAACCTGTCCCTTGAGGACAGGTAGGAAAAGGCTTCTACAAGACTATTTCTGGTCCGCAAAAAAGATGGTCCATGGAGACCAATACTAGATCTATCCTTTCTAAACCTATTCATAAAAGTTCCATCATTCAGAATGCTATCCCTTCAAACTCTACTCCCACAATTGCCAGCCCAGGCCTTTATGGCCACACTAGATCTAAAGGAAGCATTCCTCCATATCCCCATAAAACACTTCCACAGAAAATTCTTCCATTTCACTAGGCCCTACTCTCACTTTCAATTTACAGCCTTGCCCTTTGGTTTATCTACTGCACCCAGGGTATTTACAAAATGCCTAGCCCCAGCTAAAGTCTTTTGGAGAACCAAAGGTGTCCAAATCTATCCTTACCTAGATGATATACTCATTCTAGCAGAAACAGGACACCCTTCAAAACCATCTGAGGTTCACCACTTCCCTGCTTCAAAGCCCGGGGTTCACTCTCAACATCCAAAAATCATCCTTAACCCCTCAGTAGGACAAAATCTTTCTGGGCTGCAGGATCAGAACAGACCTGATGCGGGCTTTCCTCCCTCAGGACAAAGCTCTTTCCCTCTCTACCCACTTCCAAAGCCTATTACAGCTTCAACAGATATCTGCAAGACAATTCTTGCAAATCCTGGGGCTAATGGCAGCCACCATTCCTGTGCTGCCTTTAGCCAGAATCCACATGAGAAAACAGAGGTGCTTGAAAAATGTGTGGTCACAACACCAACATTCTCTAGAATGCCAAATTACACTCATGCCCTGCCTCAAAGCAGAACTAAAGTGGTGCATTCAACAAATACTACTGAACCCGGGCCTTCCACTCCAACCACCCATCCCAACCTAGCACATGTATACAGATGCATCAGACCTAGGGTGGGGGGGGGGGCTACCATGAAAGGCTTCATGGTGCAGGAGACCTGGCACCCTGCCCTCCAAAAGAAACATCAATGTGAGGGAAATGACCACAGTTCTTCTGGCCCTGAAAGGCTTTCTCCCTATCCTGCAACCAGGCTCCCTTCAAATCTTCACAGACAACACCAGTCATGTGATATCTCAACAAACAGGGAAGGACCAAGGCCTACCTCCTCTGCCAGATAACATTACAAATTTGGGACCTTGCCTCCAGAAATAGCTTATCCATGCAGGCAACATACATCCCTTCCCAGGACAATAAACAAGTGGATATTCTCAGCAGAACATCCTCTCTACAACACGAGTGGATGCTGATCAGGGACATTTTTCTAGACATTGTCCACAGGTGGGGCACATCTCAGGTAGATTTGTTTGCCTCCCCACAGAACAGACAACTGAAGAAATTCTGCACCATGGATCACTCTCCACTTGCCTGGAGGGTAAATGCCTTCAGCATTCCATGGAAGGGGTGGTTTCTCTATGCATTTCCACCCTTCCCTCTCATTCAAAAAGTCCTCCTAAAAATAAGGAGGGACAAACCAATAATCTTGCTGGTTCCCCTACTTCTCTCATAAGCCAAGGGTAATCACCACAAGTTGCCTCACAAGGTGGACCTACTCACACAACAGAAGGGAACTCTAATTCATCCTCACAAACAGATGTTAGGTCTAACACTCTGGGTGATAAACTTTTAATTCCTTTCAGACACCACTACTCAGAGGACATGCTTTTAGTCCTGAGGGAGACCAGGAAACCTACTACAAGGAGATCCTACTTATCAAAATGGGAAAGATTCTCCAACTGGTGTCTCCATAAGGACAGGGATCCCTGTCAGGCAGATCCCCCCTAGTCCTTACTTATGTGTGTGAATTTGTTAAGGCTGGTCTTTTGTACTCTTCAGTGAAAATCCACCTATCAGCATTTTCTGCCTGTCTACCATTAGAACCCCCATTTACTAGCCAGGCTAGATGTCAAATTTATTCCTAAAAGGGGTCTTACACATCAGACCACCAAAAAAACCCATCTCATCCCCCTGGGACCTAAACTTCATCCTGGAAAAACTAACACTGCCACCATTTGAACCAGCTAGTGCTGCAATGCTCCATATGTGCACAAGCAAGACTATACTGCTGGTGGCACTTACCTCAGCTAGAAGGGTGTCAAAGTTACAAGCTTTAATGGCCTGCTCTCCCTACACTACCTTCCACAAGGATTGGGTGACCCTGTGTACTAATCCTTCCTTCATGCCTAAAGTGGTCAATGAACTGTCCCTAAACCAATCCATTCACCTGCCCACTTTCTTCCCCTCTCCAACCATTGACAGTGAGGGGATACTCCATTCCCTGGATGTACACAGACAACTAAAGTTTTACTTAGACAAAACTAAGTCCATCAGAAAATCAAACCAACTCTGTATCCTTCCATCCTAGGGCCCTGGGCAATGTAGTCTCCAAACAAACCATTTCCTGTCAGATTACAAAAACTATTTCTTCTGCTACTCCCACCATTGCAAGAACCTACCCCACGGAGTAACAGCTCATTCTACCAAGGCCATGACAACCTCCAAAGCCTTCCTCAAAGGCCTAGACACAGCCTCCATCCTGGAAGCAGCCACCTGGTCCACCATACACACCTTCAACAGACACTAAAAATTAGACCATGTCTCCAGAGCCTGAGCAGGGTTTGCTAGAACAATCCTGGAGGGCTTTGTGGAATCAGCTACCTCTGCCTTCACCCTTCCCTCTAACTAAGCTGTGGTACTCTCCCACACTAAGAATACTGCAACACAGGAATAGAAGGACATAGAATAGTTGTGTAAAATCTTACCATAACCACAGATGTCCTTCTCTTCCATGTTGCAGTATTCCTTCCCCCACCCACCTGTCCCCCTTTTTCCTATTGACCTGTCTAAAGGGCAATCTGAGGCACTTCCCTAAACTAGGATCAGACTAGCCAGCATATGGTACTTTACACCTCTTGTTGACATTACTTGTTACTCTCTACTGGACTGTCCAACTGGGCATTTAAGTTCTGAGGTCTGTGCGTGCAGACGTCACATTTAAAGTCCCTGGTTTATGGCCCTATGTGCGATGTCCCATGCACCTACAGCAGCCAGGTGTGGTTTAGTCATAGGTTCATAGGTTTATACTAGGCTATCTGCCCTAAGGCATTTATAAGCCTAGCCCAAAGTTATGTGGCTTACGCCACCCCTTATGTTAGAAATAATGTGCCCATTAGTTTGTTGTGCCTCTGTCCAGCAGTGACACAGAGATGATTCCCGGGGTAAACCTACGATCTCCCATCCACCGGTCAAGATTTCTCTTGAACAGAGCCAGCGAGGTGCTCTGCCTCACATGGACGGGATTTTATTCCACAGCATGGGGAGTCTCTGGGTGATAAATCTATCCCTCCAGCACGTCCTATTTATATCCATGCTAAGGTTTAAGTCACTTGCTCTAGTGGTTCTGGTGGATTTGGATTGGAGGTGGAGCATGTCCATTAATTCCGGGTTGGTCATGGCCTTGTATGTCAGGCACAGGTCACCTCTGAGCAGACGGTATGCAACTGAATAGAGTTGGAGTTTCTTCAGTCTGGCAGTATATGACAGGTTTTGGAGTCCCTTTATCCTTTTGGTGAGGAACTTTGGGGCCTCCCCAATTGCTGCAGGTGTTGGGTGAGATACATCCCGAATGGGGCATTGTACTCGATCATTGGTCTGATAAGTGAAGAGTACAGGGAACAATGACCTCACTTGATCTGGATGTGAATCCCTTCATGATCAGATGGGCAATGTAGAAGGTCTTTCAACCACTTTAGCAACGTGAGTGTCAAGCGAGAGGCCACTGTCAACCTGGGTACCCAGGTCCCTGATAACCTCTTCTGTGCTTAGTGGGTTGCCATCTATGGTAGCTTGGGGTTACCTTGTTTTTCCCGAAGGTATGACTATACACTTTTTTGCGTTTAACTTCAGGCCATAGCTCTGGCACCAGCTATCAGTCGTGAGACCCCTCTGAAGGATGTCTGTGTCCGATGTACTATCCACTATGGCACCCAGTTTGCAGTCATCCGAAACTTTGTCAGCCATAGTCCTCCTATGTTTGCCTGTACTTCTGAGAAGTTGATGCGAACAATAGGGGCCAAGGACTGAGCCCTGTGGGACACCACTTGTAACCGGCTTGGAGTCTGACATGGCTCCAGCAACTCTAACCCTGTGGGTTCTGTCCTTTAGCCAGTTTGCAACCCATCTTGTGACATATGGGTTTACATTTAAGCTGGTAAGTTTCTCTATGATACCCGAGTGGGGTATTGTGTCGAAAGCTTTTGCAAGGTCAAGGTAGGCTGTATGGACTGCCTTTCCCTCATCAATGGCCTTGGTAACTGTTTCGAAGAAGTCGAACCAAGTTCAAAAGGCAAGATCTGCCCTTGATAAAGCCAAACTGGGTTGGGTCCAAGGTCTGCAAGTCCCCTATGTCCTTGTTTATGAGTTCCATTATGATCCTCTCCATAGCTTTGCAGACCAGGCTTGTTGCTTATGGGGCGGTAATTACCAGGGTCCGTAGAGGCACCGCCTTTGTGGAGTGGGACCACAGTTGCCATACGCCACTCCTTGGGCACATGTCCTGTGGTAAGGCTAAGATTAAACAGCTGCCTTATGTGCGGGTTTAGTTCTTCATTGAGTTCATGTAGCACACAGCCGGGGACACCATCCGGTCCCATTGATGCTGTGTTTTTAGCTTTAGAGAGAGCAGCTTTCACCTGTGCATTTGAGATGTCTGGGAGGCTAAACTCTGTTGGGATAGTTATCTCTCCTTTTCCTCTATGGAGGAAAGACAGAACATAAACTAAAAGATAGGATTTACGAACATACGTACATTAAAAAAAAAAAAAAAAACAGAGAATGCACTAGCTAGACATGTAAGCACAAACCCTAACCATACTTTCAAATAACGGGCAATAGAACAAGTTTACACTGACCCAAGGGGTGGACCCCTAACAGTAATTCTTGAACAGTTAGAATTACTGTGGCAAGTTTGCTTGAATGCATATACTACCCCGGGATTGAATGGCATGTGCTCAATTCATTGCATACCAAAATTGAAAAACTTGAGATAAGCGTTCTAAAATGTGCTCTAAAATATGTTTTAATATATGTGTTTTATAAAATGTTTTTCTAAATAATATTTTACATAGGTTAAATAAGTGAGACTTTTTACAATGTTTTTATACCTATGTAACAATGAAGAATGACCTTGGATGGTATTATAGTGATGTTCCTTTAAGAGCTTGCTACTGAGCAATCACATAGGAGAACTGGGAGGGGTATTTAAAACTCTAATTTGTACTTGTTTTTTATCTGAAGAAGTTCAAGTTAATATGCTGGGCAGAAATTACCCTGCTAAGACTACCTTTGTCAGGAGGACTCCCTCCTCTGCTACCCCTTCCTCTTCCAGGCACAAGAGAGAAACCAGGAGGCAGACCATCTCCAGACCATTTGCCTCACAACCTACTCAAAGATAGCCTTTTCATGATAGAAATGAACCCAACAATGCATGAATGCCTTGCCCATCTCCCTTAGTCAGCCCACCTCTGCCACTGCCTCCCCATTTGGAAATCCATCACATCAGACCGCTGGGTGCTGACAATAATAACAAATGGATATTTCCTTTCTTGGAAGGAAAGCCCCCTCCAAGGGATATTCCTTTTCCTCAAAAAAATCAACTGCATCTCATTCCTCAGATACTGCACAACCTTCTGAACTTAGAAAGTATAGAACCTGTCCCTTGAGGACAGGTAGGAAAAACTTCTACAAGACTATTTCTGGTCCGCAAAAAAGATGGTCCATGGAGACCAATACTAGATCTATCCTTTCTAAACCTATTCATAAAAGTTCCATCATTCAGAATGCTATCCCTTCAAACTCTACTCCCACAATTGCCAGCCCAGGCCTTTATGGCCACACTAGATCTAAAGGAAGCATTCCTCCATATCCCCATAAAACACTTCCACAGAAAATTCTTCCATTTCACTAGGCCCTACTCTCACTTTCAATTTACAGCCTTGCCCTTTGGTTTATCTACTGCACCCAGGGTATTTACAAAATGCCTAGCCCCAGCTAAGGTCTTTGGGAGAACCAAAGGTGTCCAAATCTATCCTTACCTAGATGATATACTCATTCTAGCAGAAACAGGACACCCTTCAAAACCATCTGAGGTTCACCACTTCCCTGCTTCAAAGCCCGGGGTTCACTCTCAACATCCAAAAATCATCCTTAACCCCTCAGTAGGACAAAATCTTTCTGGGCTGCAGGATCAGAACAGACCTGATGCGGGCTTTCCTCCCTCAGGACAAAGCTCTTTCCCTCTCTACCCACTTCCAAAGCCTATTACAGCTTCAACAGATATCTGCAAGACAATTCTTGCAAATCCTGGGGCTAATGGCAGCCACCATTCCTGTGCTGCCTTTAGCCAGAATCCACATGAGAAAACAGAGGTGCTTGAAAAATGTGTGGTCACAACACCAACATTCTCTAGAATGCCAAATTACACTCATGCCCTGCCTCAAAGCAGAACTAAAGTGGTGCATTCAACAAATACTACTGAACCCAGGCCTTCCACTCCAACCACCCATCCCAACCTAGCACATGTATACAGATGCATCAGACCTAGGGTGGGGGGGGGGGGGCTACCATGAAAAGCTTCATGGTGCAGGAGACCTGGCACCCTGCCCTCCAAAAGAAACATCAATGTGAGGGAAATGACCACAGTTCTTCTGGCCCTGAAAGGCTTTCTCCCTATCCTGCAACCAGGCTCCCTTCAAATCTTCACAGACAACACCAGTCATGTGATATCTCAACAAACAGGGAAGGACCAAGGCCTACCTCCTCTGCCAGATAACATTACAAATTTGGGACCTTGCCTCCAGAAATAGCTTATCCATGCAGGCAACATACATCCCTTCCCAGGACAATAAACAAGTGGATATTCTCAGCAGAACATCCTCTCTACAACACGAGTGGATGCTGATCAGGGACATTTTTCTAGACATTGTCCACAGGTGGGGCACATCTCAGGTAGATTTGTTTGCCTCCCCACAGAACAGACAACTGAAGAAATTCTGCACCATGGATCACTCTCCACTTGCCTGGAGGGTAAATGCCTTCAGCATTCCATGGAAGGGGTGGTTTCTCTATGCATTTCCACCCTTCCCTCTCATTCAAAAAGTCCTCCTAAAAATAAGGAGGGACAAACCAATAATCTTGCTGGTTCCCCCTACTTCTCTCATAAGCCAAGGGTAATCACCACAAGTTGCCTCACAAGGTGGACCTACTCACACAACAGAAGGGAACTCTAATTCATCCTCACAAACAGATGTTAGGTCTAAAACTCTGGGTGATAAACTTTTAATTCCTTTCAGACACCACTACTCAGAGGACATGCTTTTAGTCCTGAGGGAGACCAGGAAACCTACTACAAGGAGATCCTACTTATCAAAACGGGAAAGATTCTCCAACTGGTGTCTCCATAAGGACAGGGATCCCTGTCAGGCAGATCCCCCCCTAGTCCTTACTTATGTGTGTGAATTTGTTAAGGCTGGTCTTTTGTACTCTTCAGTGAAAATCCACCTATCAGCATTTTCTGCCTGTCTACCATTAGAACCCCCATTTACTAGCCAGGCTAGATGTCAAATTTATTCCTAAAAGGGGTCTTACACATCAGACCACCAAAAAAACCCATCTCACCCCCCTGGGACCTAAACTTCATCCTGGAAAAACTAACACTGCCACCATTTGAACCAGCTAGTGCTGCAATGCTCCATATGTGCACAAGCAAGACTATACTGCTGGTGGCACTTACCTCAGCTAGAAGGGTGTCAAAGTTACAAGCTTTAATGGCCTGCTCTCCCTACACTACCTTCCACAAGGATTGGGTGACCCTATGTACTAATCCTTCCTTCATGCCTAAAGTGGTCAATGAACTGTCCCTAAACCAATCCATTCACCTGCCCACTTTCTTCCCCTCTCCAACCATTGACAGTGAGGGGATACTCCATTCCCTGGATGTACACAGACAACTAAAGTTTTACTTAGACAAAACTAAGTCCATCAGAAAATCAAACCAACTCTGTATCCTTCCATCCTAGGGCCCTGGGCAATGTAGTCTCCAAACAAACCATTTCCTGTCAGATTACAAAAACTATTTCTTCTGCTACTCCCACCATTGCAAGAACCTACCCCACGGAGTAACAGCTCATTCTACCAAGGCCATGACAACCTCCAAAGCCTTCCTCAAAGGCCTAGACACAGCCTCCATCCTGGAAGCAGCCACCTGGTCCACCATACACACCTTCAACAGACACTAAAAATTAGACCATGTCTCCAGAGCCTGAGCAGGGTTTGCTAGAACAATCCTGGAGGGCTTTGTGGAATCAGCTACCTCTGCCTTCACCCTTCCCTCTAACTAAGCTGTGGTACTCTCCCACACTAAGAATACTGCAACACAGGAATAGAAGGACATAGAATAGTTGTGTAAAATCTTACCATAACCACAGATGTCCTTCTCTTCCATGTTGCAGTATTCCTTCCCACCCACCTATCCCCCATTTTTACTACTGACCTGTCTAAAGGGCAATCTGAGGCACTTCCCTAAACTAGGATCAGACTAGCCAGCATATGGTACTTTACACCTCTTGTTGACATTACTTGTTACTCTCTACTGGACTGTCCAACTGGGCATTTAAGTTCTGAGGTCTGTGCGTGCAGACGTCACATTTAAAGTCCCTGGTTTATGGCCCTATGTGCGATGTCCCATGCACCTACAGCAGCCAGGTGTGGTTTAGTCATAGGTTCATAGGTTTATACTAGGCTATCTGCCCTAAGGCATTTATAAGCCTAGCCCAAAGTTATGTGGCTTACGCCACCCCTTGTTAGAAATAATGTGCCCATTAGTTTGTTGTGCCTCTGTCCAGCAGTGACACAGAGATGATTCCCGGGGTAAACCTACGATCTCCCATCCACCGGTCAAGATTTCTCTTGAACAGAGCCAGCGAGGTGCTCTGCCTCACATGGACCGGGATTTTATTCCACAGCATGGGGAGTCTCTGGGTGATAAATCTATCCCTCCAGCACGTCCTATTTATATCCATGCTAAGGTTTAAGTCACTTGCTCTAGTGGTTCTGGTGGATTTGGATTTTTGAGGTGGAGCATGTCCATTAATTCCGGGTTGGTCATGGCCTTGTATGTCAGGCACAGGTCACCTCTGAGCAGGCGGTATGCAACTGAATAGAGTTGGAGTTTCTTCAGTCTGGCAGTATATGACAGGTTTTGGAGTCCTTTATCCTTTTGGTGAGGAACTTTTGGGGTCTCTCCAATTGCTGCAGGTGTTGGGTGAGATGCATCCCGAATGGGGCATTGTACTCGATCATTGGTCTGATAAGTGAAGAGTACAGGGGAACAATGACCTCACTTGATCTGGATGTGAATCCCTTCATGATCAGATGGGCAATGTAGAAGGTCTTTCGAACCACTTTAGCGTGAGTGTCAAACGAGAGGCCACTGTCAACCTGGGTACCCAGGTCCCTGATAACCTCTTCTGTGCTTAGTGGGTTGCCATCTATATGGTAGCTTGGGGTTACCTTGTTTTTCCCGAAGGGTATGACTATACACTTTTTTGCGTTTAACTTCAGGCCATAGCTCTGGCACCAGCTATCAGTTTCCGTGAGACCCTCTGAAGGATGTCTGTGTCCGATGTACTATCCACTATGGCACCCAGTTTGCAGTCATCCGCAAACTTTGTCAGCCATAGTCCTCCTATGTTTGCCTGTACTTCTGAGAAGTTGATGCCGAACAATAGGGGGCCAAGGACTGAGCCCTGTGGGACACCACTTGTAACCGGCTTGGAGTCTGACATGGCTCCAGCAACTCTAACCCTGTGGGTTCTGTCCTTTAGCCAGTTTGCAACCCATCTTGTGACATATGGGTTTACATTTAAGCTGGTAAGTTTCTATGATACCCAAGTGGGGTATTGTGTCGAAAGCTTTTGCAAGGTCAAGGTAGGCTGTATGGACTGCCTTTCCCTCATCAATGGCCTTGGTAACTGTTTCGAAGAAGTCGAACCAAGTTCAAAAGGCAAGATCTGCCCTTGATAAAGCCAAACTGGGTTGGGTCCAAGGTCTGCAAGTCCCCTATGTCCTTGTTTATGAGTTCCATTATGATCCTCTCCATAGCTTTGCAGACCAGGCTTGTTAAGCTTATGGGGCGGTAATTACCAGGGTCCGTAGAGGCACCGCCTTTGTGGAGTGGGACCACAGTTGCCATACGCCACTCCTTGGGCACATGTCCTGTGGTAAGGCTAAGATTAAACAGCTGCCTTATGTGCGGGTTTAGTTCTTCATTGAGTTCATGTAGCACACAGCCGGGGACACCATCCGGTCCCATTGATGCTGTGTTTTTAGCTTTAGAGAGAGCAGCTTTCACCTGTGCATTTGAGATGTCTGGGAGGCTAAACTCTGTTGGGATAGTTATCTCTCCTTTTGGGGGGTGAGGGGGGTGAAGTTTGCGCTGAACCTGTCTGCCAGTATGTTGGCAATGTCTGTGGGTTCAGTGATTTTTGTATCATTTTGGACTAATTCTGAGCATATCTGGGAGTTTCCACCCAGGTTTCTGACATAGCTGAAGAAGGCCTTATGATTGTCTTTTGAATCTATGGCAATTTTTTTCTCAAAGTTTGCCTTGGATGATTTTATGAGGGATCGTAGTTTCTTGCTAGTACTGATCAAAGATGCCTTCCCTTTTTGGGATTTTGCTCTATCATGTAATAGCTTTCTCCTCTTATTGTAAAGTTTGTTTATGGCTGGGGTCCACCAGACTGGACGTTTGCCCTTGGTGGAAAGAGTCTTGGTTTTATTTGGGATTGCCTGATCCATGCAGTCCTGAAGGTGTTCATAGAAGGCATTTGTAAGGGCTTCCTCAGATTGGGTTGTGGTTTCCATTGGCTCGGGGGCCTTGAAGGATACCACACCTGTCTTGAGTAGTGTGAAGTTTGCTTTAGAGAAGTTCTTCACTGTGGTCTTTTTTTGTTTGGGGTGGGGGCGGGATGTGGATTTCTAGTGAGATTAGTTTATGATCTGATCTCACCAAAGAGGGATATACTTCTGGTGTGGAGCATTTTGTCCCCATGTTTGTGATGATGAGATCTAGTATATTTTCTCCTCTTGTGGGGACAGTGACTAGTTGTTCCATGGCATTTGAATTTATGAACTCCAGGAACCTTTGGGCTAGAAAGTTGGGGCTTGAGTAATGTTCCCAGTCTATATTCAGGTAGTTGAAGTCACCCAATATGATGGTGTTTGGTGATATATTTATACCCTCCAGTGTCTTCAGGAAGGCTGTGTGGGTTTCCTGAGTTTGAGAGGGTGGCCTGTAGCATGCTACAAATTGTAGAGCAGTTTTGCCTATGGTTAATTGCACCTGGATGGTTTCCGATGCTTCGTGCGTAGCCACCAACCTGGAGGTGTTGGTATCCTTGATGAATATGGATACACCCCCTCCTTTTGTGGTATGGTCCGGGTTTTGGGGCCGGAACGCATGATATGAGGTAAAACCTGATAGTGCCGGGGTGCTCTCAGGAGCCTATAACCAGGTTTCAGTCACAGCACAGACATCAATGTTCTCCATACTGAGAAGGGCCTCGAGTGCGTGCATTTTGAGATTTAGACTTCTGGCATTGAGCAGCATTACCCTTAGTTTCTTCCCATTTTTGTTTTCTAGGGTGGTAGGTTTAGAATTTGAGCCTTGCCAAAAAAGGCACTATGGGGGTGGCAAGAGCCTTAGCCAATATCCGGAATCCCAGGGGTGACAGGTGCAAGCCGTCCCTTAAGCAGCGTGGCTTGTCAAGCATGTCATCCCAAGCAGACAGACACTGGATCCCCTTTGAATGACACCAGAAATTAAGCCAATTGTTAAAGCTGATCATCTTGTCACTATATTGTGGCATCATTCATGGTGAAGGAAGGATACTGATCAGGGTCAGGGTCATACCTGCCTGGGCTACATAATCAGAGAGCTCCTCTATGTTTCTTTTCATGTAGTCCAGGGAGGTACGTCTCAGGTCATTCACATCAGCATGGACAATGACTGTGTCATACTTGTACTTGCTGTGGAGTGACCTGAGTGCTTGTGTTATGTGGCGGATTCTAGTGCCCGATAGGCAGCTTACCGTGACCTTCTCCTTGTTCAGCCTGGTGAGTGGGACATCAGTGTGTCTGACTATGGAGTCACCTATGACAAGTATGTTTGGTGTTGTATTTGGCCTTAAGGGCAGTGACTGCTTTGCACACTGATTTTGTTTTTTACGTGTTGTTTGTGTGGTGTCTTGAGTTTGCAGTTGCTTGGGTGTCTGCTTTGGAGGCCTTTGCTGTTTAGGTAATTTTTTACTCAGAGCCTCCGAGTATGTCTTAGTGTGTTTATGTGTTTGATTCAGTGGTGTGGTTGAGTTATGTGAGACTTGTACTGTGGTGTGTGTAGTTGCCTTCTCCTCCTGCCTGGTCTTGCCAGTCCTGAGTTGAGAGAGCTCAGCCTCCAGTTTGGCTAAATAGCTGCATCTCTCGCAAGTGTTAGTGTTATGTGGGAGGAGGAGAGGGTTGTCCGTGTACATGAGGCAATTGTAGCATTGCCTCAGAATTCCCAGATTCACCAACTGGGCAGGAGAGGACACCAGCATCTGACCCTTCGACATGCTAGAAAGAATTATGAGTTTGTATGAGACAGAAAAGTAGAGGGCTTAGCAGGGAAGTGGGCACTCCTGGGAGGTTTTGCAAGTGAGGGATTTGTATAATATAGGAGTGCTTGACTTGCAAAGAAAATGCTTATAAGACAAAGACAAGGGATATGCTTTTAAGACAAGTGCTGAGCTTTTTGAGAAGAAAAAGCAATTAGGAACAAGTGCTGTGCTTTTTAGTGAAGGTGTAAACTGTTTATGTTCCTAACAGAGCAGTTCTAAGGGAAAAATTGAAGAACAGACTTTATGGAGCCAGAAAAAGTTTAACCTTTTTAAACCGGCGCTGCCCGATGCTGCTCTACTGCAACTCTGCGCTAAATCGCACTAAAGCACGTTAAGGCGTGCTTGATAGCAGAGGCTGGAAAGAAGCAGGAATAGACCCAAAACGGACAATAAAACTACAGTTTCAAGTCAGTAACCACTTCTACAGGGGGCAGGGAAGGCTGCTCAATGTTATTCACTGCCACTGATCAACAGAGAGACTTTCCTTTAGCCCAAGCAAGAATGGCCTCACAGAAACTTACAAACAGTTCAGGAAACAGCAAGCCTGTAACTGAACTTTTTTAAATCTCAGAAAAGTGGGAAAAAAGCAAGATTTTTTTTTTTTGTTTTTTCAGAGATAGCAGAGGTTCACAGGTAATATCAAGTTATAACAGTGCAGTAAATGACCCCACACAAGAGTGCTAGGTCAAGGACAGAAAATATGCAAGTTTTGAGAAAAAAAAAAAACAATTTAAAATTAAGTGCAAACAGGAAATTCAGTAAACAACTTTTGGTTGTGCTCTAAATACAGCTACTAATGCAGAAATCAAGTTTAACAATCCAGAAAATGCTCAAACTAGGCAGCTATGCAGAAAAACTTAGCAAATAAACAGAGAAAAAATACTTAAAATCTCAAAAGTGGCTCCCTTCTTCTCTCAGCGTTTTCTCCTCTTGGTGGGTGCTTCACCAACAGCCAACAAGCCTGAAAAGACGCCAAAACCACAAGGCAACTAGGTTTTAAGAGAGGGTGAAGACGAGTGATTAAGTAAAGCCAACCGTGGGTAAATCTTAATATACCACACCATGGAATCTGTTATTGCTATTATACAATGACATTTGAGAAAAAAGAAATACTTACTTTTCTTAAGTAACGTCTTTCTATAATGGCGCCTTGCTGTCCTTCCACGGCTGGTATATATCCTTTTGCCTTTTTTGGTGCACTGCGCATGCATACGGGACTTGCTTTCCCACTCATACCCAGTACATCAGTGCTTTGGAAAGGAAGCAATGGAGAAAAGAAGGTCTCTGTTGCTCCATTTTTCTTTTCTTTTTTTTTTTAAGTAAAAAAAAAACATTTCAGACAGTTTAGGGGTAGGAGAGAGACAGAATGGAGGAAATACAAGGAAAATCAGGTTTGTGTCTTTAGTTTTGAACAACGTACCTGATTTTCCTAGTATTTTCTCTGTCCTGTCTCTCTGCTATTTCCAGAGTCCAGATTTCAGTTTTTGTATAAAAAAAAAAAAAAAAAAAAAAGTTAAGTTAGGGTATACCAATGGAAAAAAGTCTGGGCAACTGGACCTTTTTCCGTTGGTATATGCTTGGATTTACAATGGGCACACTGATTGGGCTGACCAATCAAGGTGCTCGTTTTGGAATATTAATTGCCAGTCATTGTATAATTGTGTATAGATCACTCAAGGATATCCTGATAGTTCATGACAAGAAGTTGATATCAACAGAAGAAATGAAGGTTGAAGGAAATGATGCAGTACAATGACTATTTCAAGGAGAGAATGAAAAATGGTGATAGCTACAGCAACCATAAAATATTAAGCATGATTCCGTAAAAGGTTGAAGGTAGGGTTACTACTGTAGTTATTAAAAATGTTTCAAGAAAGACAGTAGATACTCCAGTTGTATACCATGAGTGTCAAGTGGCCTCAAATTGTCAGACAAATTATCACAAACCTACCTTTGAAAACACAGCTCGGCTCAGTGCCGACGTCCCCTCAAATGCCTGTAATGTCCTCACCCACCAGAATCAAACAACTGGTAACGTCCTCAGTGAGTCGAGCTGCCTGCCACCAAACCCAGGCTCTGCAGCACCACCACCTTCCTCTAATCCGTTGTGGTACTCCTTCCCATTATCTAAGAATATATAAATGAGGAATAGAAGGACATAGAATAGTTGTGTAAAAATCTTACCATAAATCCACAGATGTCCTTCTCCATGTTAAAAGTATTCCTTCCCACCAACCCTATATCCCCCATTTTTAGCTACACTGAAAATCAGTCTAAAGGCACAAATTGAGGCACTTCCCTTTAAACTAGATCAGACTATTGCAGTATATGGTAATTTTTACACTTTGTTGATGACAATGTTACTCTCTACTGGACTGTCCAACTGGGCATTTAAGTTCTGGAGGCTCCAGCGCGCAGACGCTACATTTAAAGTCCTCGGTTTATGGCCCCGCGCGGCGTCCCGCACCTACAGCAGCCAGGTGTGGTTTAGCTTTCATAGGTTCATAGGTTTATACTTAGGCTATCTGCCCGCGCATGGCAAGTCAAATTAAAGTTGGTGCGTGGCTTACCACCCTTGTTAGAAATAATGTGCCCATTAGTTTGTTGTGCTCTGTCCAGCAGTGACACAGAGATGACTCCCGGGTAAACCTAATGCATCTCCCATCCACCGATTTCTTCTGGTCAGGTTTTGCCGCAGGTGCTCTGCCTCACATGGACCGGGATTTTATCCCACAGCATGGGGAGTCTCTGGGTGATAAATCTATCCCTCCAGCACGCCCATTTATCCATGCCAAGGTTTAAGCCACTTGCTCTAGTGGTTCTGTGGATTTGATTTTTGAGGTGGAGCATGTCCATTAATTCCGGTTGGTCATGCAGCCTCATGCCAGCAATGCTCGAGCAGAACAAAATCTGAAGTAGTTGGAGTTTCTTCAGTCTGGCAGTATATGACAGGTTTTGGAGTCCCTTTATCCTTTTGCAGGAGGAACTTTTGGGGTCTCCAATTGCTGCAGCAGAGATGTATCCCTAATGGGGGCATTGTACCACCGCCGTCTGATATGAAGAGTACAGGGAACAATGACCTCACTTGATCTGGATGTGAATCCTTCTGGGCGATCAGATGGGCAATGTAGAAGGTCTTTCAACCACTTTAGCAACGTGCGAGTGTCAAACGAGAGGCCACTGGCCAACCTGGGTACCCAGGTCCCTGATAACCTCTTCTGTGCTTAGTGGGCTGCCAATTCATATGGTAGCCAGCGTTCCGTTTTTCCGGCGGCATGACTATGGCTACCCCGCCAACCCTGCGCCATAGCTCTGGCACCAGCCATCAGTTTCCGTGAGACCCTCTGGGCTGATGTCTGTGTCCCATGTACCTTATCCACTATGGCACCCAGTTTGCAGTCATCCGCGAAACTTTGTCAGCTTAGTCCCTCCTGTTTGCCTGTACTCTGGAGAAGTTGATGCCGCAAATAGGGGCCAAGGACTGACCTCTGTGACAATCTTCACTGTAACCGGGTTTAGAGTCTGACATGCACCTGTTATAACTCTAACCCTGTGGGTTCTGTCCTTTAGCCAGTTTGCAACCCATCTTGTGACATATGGGTTTACATTTGCCGGTAAGTTTCTCTATGATACCCAAGGGGTATTGTGTCGAAAAGCTTTTGCAAGGTCAGTCAAGGTAGGCTGTATGGACTGCCTTTCTCATCAATGGCCTTGTAACTGTTTCAAGTAGTTTAACCAAGTTCAAAAGGCAAGATCTGCCCCTTTTGATAAAGCTTCGCTAAACTGGGTTAAGGTCTGCAAGTCCCCTATGTCCTTGTTTATGAGTTCCATTATGATCCTCTCCATAGCTTTGCAGACTCAGGTTTGTTAAGCTTATGTATGTAATTACCAGGGTCCAGAGAGGCAAATCAGCTTTTGTGGAGTGGGACCACAGTTGCTATATCGCCAATTTTGGGCATACGTCCGTGTGCGCCACGTTCAGCCTGCGCGGTTTAGTCTTTCTACGTAGTTATGTAGCACACAGCCGGGACACCATCCGGGGTCCTGATGCTGTGTTTTTAGCTTTAGAGAGAGCAGCTACCTGTGCATTTGAGATGTTCAAGGCTAAACTCTGTTGGGATAGTTATCTCCTTTTGGGGTGAGGGGTGAGTTTGCGCTTGAACCTGTCTGCCAAAAGTATGTTGGCAATGCCTGCGGGTTCAGTGCGATTTTTGTATCATTTTGACTAATTCTTGAGCATATCTGGGAGTTTCCACCCAGGTTTCTGATATAGCTGAAGAAGGCCTTATGATTGTCTTTTTGAATCTGGCAATTTTTTTCAAAGTTTGCCTTGATGATTTTATGAGGGATCGTAGTTTTTGCTAGTACTGACTGTGATGCTTCCTTCCCTTTTTGGATTTTTTGCTCTATCAGTAATAGCTTTCTCCTCTTATTGTAAAGTTTGTTATATTGGGTCCACCAGACTGGACGCTGCCCCTGTAAGTTATGTCTTGGTTTTTATCTGTATCGCCTGATCCGGCAACCCAGCAGTTCGTGGGCCGTACTGCGCTTCCTGCATTGCCGGTTTCCATTGGCTCGGGGCCTTGAAGCGCGATACCACACCTGTCTTGGAGTAGTGTGAAGTTTGCTTTATAGTTCTTCACTGTGGTCTTTTTTGTCAGTGTATGATGTGAATTTCTGCGACATTAGCCGCGATCTGATTCACCAAAGAGGGATATACTTGGTGTGGAGCATTTTATCCCATGTTTGTGATGATGAGATCTAGTATATTTTCTCCTCTGTGGGGACAGTGACTAGTTGTTCCATGGCATTTGAATTTATGAACTCCAGGAACCTTTGGGCTAGAAAGTTGGGGCTTGGAGGTCAGTTCCCAGTCTATATTCCAGTAGTTAAAGTCACCCAAATATGATGGTGTTTGGTGATATTTATACCTCCAGTGTCTTCGCAGGAAGGGGCCAGCCTCTTGAGTTTGAGGTGGCCTGTAGTGCATGCTACAAATTGTAGAGCAGTTTTGCCGGCGGTTAATTGCACCTGGATGGTTTCCGATGCTTCGTATGGGGACATTTCAACCAACCTGGTGTTGGCATTTCTGATGAATATGGAAGGCACTTCCCTGCAAGCAACCCGGGGTTTTGGGGCCGGAACGCATGATATGAGGTAAAACCTGATAGTGCCGTGGGTGCTCTCAGAGCCCATAACCAGGTTTCAGTCACAGCACAGACATCAATGTTCTCCATACTGAGAAGGGCCTCAGCAGCGTATTTTGAGATTGCACTCTGCGCTGGAGCAGCATTACCCTAGTTTCCTTCCCATTTTGTTTCTAGGGTGGTAGGTTTAGAATTTGGTTCTGCCAAAAAGGCATCTTTTGCGGGGTGGCAAGAGCTCCTTAGCCACAGCCATCCGGAATCCCAGGGTGATAGGTGCAAGCCGTCCTTGGCGGCGGGCTCGTCGCTACCAACCACACTGATCCTCTTTTTGAATGCATACCGTGAAATTAAGCCAATTGTTAAAGCTGATCATCTTGTCACTATATTGCGGCATCATTCGGCGGTGAAGGAAGGATACTGATCAGGGTCAGGGTTTATACCTGCCTGGCTACATAATCAGAGAGCTCCTCTATGTTTCTTCTTTCATGTAATCCAGGAATACGTCTCAGGTCATTCACATCAGCATGGATGTAAATGACTGTGTCATACTTGTACTTAAGCGAGCACCGTGAGCTGCTGCAGCGGATGCCCGATAGGCAGCTTACCGTGACCTCTCCTTTGTTCAGCCTGGTGAGGGGACATCAGTGTGTTGACTATGGAGTCACCTATGACAAGTATGTTTATGTTAGACACCAAGGGTAGTAATCGCTTAAAAATAATTGATTTTGTTTTTGCTTGTTGTTTGTGTGTCCTGTTTGCAGTTGCTTGGTACCGCCTGGAGGCCTTTTGCTGTTTAGTACTACCTGGTTCGGTATGCCCGGCAAAGTTTATGTGTCGGATCCGCGTGGTTGAGTTATGTGAGACTTGTACTGTGGTGTGTGTGTAGTTGCTTCTCTCCCTCCCGCCTGGGCCCCGCAGTCCCATTATATGGTCAGCCCAGTTTGGCTAAATAGCTGCATCTCATGCTGAAGCGTGAAGTGAGTGAGAGGGTTGTCCTGTACATGAGGCAATTGTAGCATTGCTCCAGAATTCTAGATTCACCAACTGGGCAGGAGGAGGACACCAGCATCTGACCCTTCCATACAAATTTGTGGGCTATATTGCAGTGAGGCCAGCAGGGAAGTGGCACTTATGCTTGCAAAAGTGAGGGATTTGTATAATATAGGAGTGCTTGACTTGCAAAGAAAATGCTTATAAGACAAAGACAAGGGATATGCTTTTAATATTTCGCGCTGAGCTTTTGAGAAGAAAAGCAATTAGGAACAAGTGCGTTGTGCTTTTTATACAAACCGCCAGCGGTTCCTAACAGAGAGCAGCCCTCATGGGAAAATTGAAGAACAGGACCCGGCGAGCCAGAAAGTTTAACCTTTTAAACGCCCCATGCTGCTCTACTGCAACTCTGGCGCCAATGTAAAGCACGCTAAGTGCCATAGCAGAGCTGGAAAGAAGCAGGAATAGACCCAAAACGACAATAAATACAGTTTCAAAGTCAGTAACTTCAGCAGGGAAGTACTGCTCAAATGTTATTCACTGCGCCACTGATCAACAGAGATACTTTCCTTTAGCCTGCGCAAAAATGGCCCACAGAAATCCCCCACAAACAGTTCAGGAAACAGCAGCCTGTAACTGAACTTTTTTAAATCTCAGAAAATTAGGGAAAAAAGCAAGATTTTTTTTGTTTCTGTTTTTTCAGAGATAGCAGAGAGGTTCTACAGGTAATATCAGAAAGTAAGTTATAACAGTGACAGTAAATGACCCCACACAAGAGTGCTATAGGTCATGGACAGAAAATCATGCAAGTTTGCAGAAAAAAAAAACAATTTAAAATTATATGCAAACAGGAAATTCAGTAAACAACTTTTGGTTTATTGCTCTAAATACAGCTACTAATGCAGAAACTCAAGCTTCATCAATCCAGAAAAATGCTCAAACTAGGGCAGCTATGCAGCAGAAAAACTTAGCAAATAAACAGAGAAAAAATACTTAGTAAATCTCAAAAAGTGGCTCCCTCTCTTCTCTCAGCCTTTTTCCTCCTACTGGTGGGTAAGCTTCACCAACAGCCAACAAGCCTGAAAAGACGTTTCAAAACCACAAGGACAATCTAGGGTTTTAAGAGAGGGTGAAGGCACGAAAGATTAAGTAGTCAAACCAACGCGGGTAAAATCTTAATATACCACCATGATCTGTGTACTATTATACAATGACATTTGAGAAAAAAGAAATACTTACTTTTTTCTTAAGTAGTAGCGCTCTTTCTATAATGGCCATATATTCCTTTGCTGTCCTTCCACGGCTGGTATATATCCTTTTGCCTTTTTTTTTGGTGCACTGTAGCATGCATAATGGGACTTGCTTTCCCACTCATACCCAGTAGTACATCAGTGCTTTTAGAAAGGAAGCAATGGAGAAAAGAAGGTCTCTGTTGCTCCATTTCTCTTTTCTTTTTTTTTAAGTAAAAAAAAAACATTTTCAGACAAGTTTAGGGGTAGGAGAGAGAGACAGAATGGGAGGGAAATACAAGGAAAATCAGTGTCTGTGCCTTTAGTTTTGAAATCAAACGCACCTGATTTTTCCTTGTATTTCAACTCTGTCCTGTCTCTCTAAGTATTTCCAGGAGTCCAGATTTGGGGCTTTCTTTTTGTATATAAAAAAAAAAAAAAAAAAAAAAATTAAGTTGTTAGGGTATACCAATGGAAAAAAGTCTGGGCAACTGGACCTTTTTCCGTTTGTTTATGCTTGGATTTACACAATGGGCAATAACTGATTGGGCTGACCAACTGCTGTGCTCTTGCTTTTGGGAATATTAATTGCCTTGATCATTGTATAATTGTGTATAGATCACTCAAGGATATCCTGATAGTGTTCAGCTTGACAAGAAGTTGATATCAACAGAGAAGAAATGAATGCTTGAAGGAAATGATGCAGTACAATGACTAAGTTTCAAGGAGAGAATGGAAAATGGTGATAGCTGTTATGCAACCATATAAAATATTAGCGGCTATTAATTCCGTAAAAGGTTGAAGGTAGGGTTACTACTGTAGTTATTAAAAATATTTCAAGAAAGACAGTAGATACTCCAGTTGTATACCATGAGTGTCAAGAGACCAGTCCCCCCAGTAGAATTATGGGCTCTATGCCTTCTTCAGTTAGATCATACTTGCCAGATGTGTGACCTTCTCACATAAAGTGAAAGTTTTAAGATTTTTTTTTTAAAGATCATGTCTAAAGGTGCAAAATGACCTTTTTTTTGTACATAAAAAAAAGTGTTTGTTTTTTGTATAAAAAGGTATGCATACAAATTTCATTTTCACCCATACATTAGAAATCAGCTTCAAAATATTCCTTCCAAATGCAGAAGTCTAAATGTAGTAAGCCGTGTTTATGGCATTAATATTCATAGGAGGGCAGAGAGCAGTTATGTCATTCTGGATTCCGGTTCTAATACTGCTGCATTAACATAGGTAAGTACTTGTAACAGTTTGGCAATTACACCCCTAATTTACACTTACTTACCCACACTAATCCAGCAGTATTACAGCTGGAACCCAAAATGACGTAACAACTCCCTTTGTCCTTCTATGAATATTAATGCCGTAAACATGGCTTATTACATTTAGACTTCTGCGTTCGGAAGGAATATTTAAAACTTTTTTTTTTTTAAGGACTTCAAAACACACTTTTCTTTTCACACAAAAAAGTGTTTGCAAGCACAAAGATGCATGCAAACACCTTTTTTGTGTGAAAAGGAAAGTACGTTTTGCACTTTTAAACATGCTGTTTAAGTTCATGGAAAGTAAATCTACAAATGCTAATGGTAATTAATAATTTTCTGAAAAAAATGCCTTTAGCTTTGTGGTTTTATGTTTTTCAGAACACCGAGTTCAGATTCTAACTACAGCATCCACATTGTCTCAGAATAACTCTCACCACCAGAGTTAATGCAATGCAAGCTAAAATCACTGTCCATGTACAAAGATGCTTCTCTGGTTTCAGCAAGGAAAGAGCAGTATGGCCATATCAGTTTCAGATCAAATTGCTTAGCACATGGACCTAAATGATGGGTGTTGGAACACTGTCAGGCAGCCTGAACACTTCCTAGGCTTCTACAGCAGGTTTTTGTCATACATGAGCAGTTAGTTCCATGTTCCCATTTCTTGCAACAAGACCCGTGAACAACAAAGACAAATATCACAGTTTTATGTCGTATGCCAGCAGATTCCACATATTGCACAGTACCCAAGTTAACGGAGTGCACTTTTAGAATCAGAAATATATAGGGTCAGTTTACCAGTCAAAACCTATGCCTTCAACAGACTTATGTTACAGCCAACTGAATTTCTTGTGCTATGGTTTACATACCCATATTTTCTTAAATTTTATAGTTACTTAATATCCTCCCTTACAAAAAAAAACAAAACAAAACAGTACTTATTTTCACTAAGATAGCCGAGACCTGCTACAGTACAAGCTCAAAGAGGCATCTGAAGAGTGTTTGGGCTACGTATTGGGGGCTTAAAGCAAGCAGACCCTACCACGATGGGTTATAAGTGTCTGGGTTAGCATAACCAGTGAACTGAATATTGTAGTGGTGGATCTAGCTTTTACTACTGCTTATGGGCACTGTGGTTAAGGTTAGGGGATAAAATGATGCTACTTAGTGGTACAGACTCTGTTAAATTATTGGGCAGGAAATGGTTCATATTCTAATTATGAAGCTGTAGCAGCCCGTAGAGACGATATCAGGTGATTACAGTGATCGGTGCACAGGTATGGTGATTTCAGAGTTGGCACATACAAGAAACAGGGGTGTGTGGGTAATTGCTAAGCCAAGCAAAGACCCAAACTATGTGGTCTTATGTAAGCTGATTTCCACCCTTTGCCACTGCTACAAACACTTTATGGTCTTACTGGCACAGAGATTGTCAAATGACATGCCGGCCCTGATCTTGTTGACAGAAACATAATCAGATTATATGTTATATTTAATAGCTGGGGGGTATGTGGGCTCAGCAGGGGGAGACAGACATACCAAAATAAAGAAAAGTTTTATTCTTACAAAAAGCAAAAATATATTGCAAATTCTCCTTATACTGAGCATAAATGTTTAAAAAAGGCATATGAAACCATTGCATGGACCTTTTTATTTAAAGCATAGATGATCTTTGACTTCTGTGAGGCTTTTTTAGATTATAGTCGAACTTTCCAGAGGCCCAACAGTGTAAGTCAAGGTGGTCAGTGGACGTTCTCAACCATTTCAATTATAGAGAGGTACAAGGCAGGGCTGTCCACTATCCTGTTTGCTGTTGCACTATACATTATTTCCAATTAAAAATCAGAAATACTGAGGGTAGGAGATGGCAGCCATATTCTCTTACTATTTGATTTTGATTTCCTGCTATACCGTACCAATGCAGAGCAAGATGTCCTTAAACTCCTTTACATATTCTACCAATTTGAGATCTTGTGAGGATACAAAATACATTAAGCTAAAACAGCATTACTAAGAACTAAATGCCACCAGACTTGGAGCATCTTCCCCACTGCAAATAAATGCCACCAAACTTGGAGCATTTTCCCACTGGAACTAAATGCCACCAGACTTGGAGCATCTTCCCCACTGGAACTAAATGCCACCAGACCTGGAGAATCTTCCCCGCTGTTTTCCTTTTTTCAGTGCACCTCTGATTCATTCAAGTACATGAAGAGGTACAACCTGACTTGGGATCTTCCCTGGATCCCACATTTAGGATTATCAACCAGTGTAAAAATGTCTTGTCTGACTAGATGTCCATCTCATTAGACATGTCCAGAGAATTCAAAGTGTGAAAATTAGGACATTTCCCCTTCTCCACAACGCAGCACAAGCCATACCTTAATGTTCAGCCCGACCTATAAAACTCCTAAAGTAAAACCTGGCGTTTGTGGGCTGAGAGTGGAAGAGGAGGGATCAGCATTTGAAGCCTCGCTCTATCTCCTGTCGGACCACCTGGCCTTGCCTGGAATTTGAAGTCACTGACATCAAAAATCTGTATACACACTAGGGCTATAAGGTATTTGGAAGTACCAATGAGTGATTTGGCAAACTTGGACCATTCACCATCGTATTAGTAGAGCCACCAATGAGCAACACGAAACGCACGGGTTTCAATTTCTTTCAAAATTGTAATAACCTCCAGAAAAATGCCTAGTTAGCTCAAAGGCATGGCAGTTTATGTTGGTATCTTTTCAAAGAAAAGGAATAAAGTGTTTTGTCATGCCTAGACAGGCTGAGGGAATTCACAGCCAGGAAGAGCAGAGGTTTGGACTCCTGGTATTAGCTTGTTGAGGGTTTGAAAAAATGCTGTCCCTTGGGAGCAGGATCAGCCAAGCTGATCAGTATAGACATAGGCAGGTATATGCATTTGTCGGTTTACTTTACAAAACTTCAAAGTCAAAAAAAGGTACTCTAACAGTGAACTAATCTCACCGTGCTACATAACCTAACTGTCCTAATGTCGGTGTAATCAGCTAATGCTTAAAATGCTTGATACAACATTTCGGCACCAACAAAACAAATGCCACCCCTACTTCCCAACAGCAGACCCAATATCCAGATTATGTATGGGGACAAGCTCCTCTGCAATCTAAATCTATATATTCCAATCCTGAGGATCGCATCGTTATGCGGATGTGTTTCATCGTGACTAAATCGTATCCTGTACATCACTTTGAACCTTATATTTGTGAATGACAGTCCATTCAAGAAATGTCATAATGTTTGCTCATTTAACTCCAGTACACATATGAAGTATTCCCAAGGATCTGTAGTTCAATACTTCATAGCTATGCAATGCATGGCTTATCCCAATGAAACTGCATTGCCGTCCCTTGCCCCACCCACCTTAATTGCCAGGACTCTTCATCCAGAGACATCAGTTATCCTTGACGATATGCAAGGACCTATTCCCTTAAGTCTCCTGTCATAATGCTACAGATCTAGTCTGTCTTCTAGGTTTGACCCATAAGCCTTCCTACTGACAGAAATGGGAGAATGAACATCATTTTTTTGTCTGTGGAAGAGATTCCTGTTTTGAGCATAATTTTCCCCTACATGAGACAGACAGTTCTGTAGCATGTGCTGGAACTTTTTTTCCCTTTTTGTTGAGTGCATCTGCTGGTCCATTTATTATAATGTCAGTTGTAGAGCAGTTAACTGTAGACTATCATTCCTGCAGTCAAAAGGATTATGGCACTGGGAAAATTAATGGCCATGGCAAGGAAAATTCTAGCACCGCCAAATCCAATGAAGAAATCTGTATGTAGTTGTCACTTTTGGGTGATATGCCAACCTGGAAGTATAGCACAAACCTGAGTGGGCCAGGCTTCTTTTAGCACAGCTGACCAAAGAACCACTAAATGCCTGCAAAGGCAAGGGGAAACTGAGTATCAGGACTGTGATACTGTTAAAAGGGCATTACTAATGAAAGCTGGTGTTAACTCAAAAACAAAATCAAATGTTTCATAGCTGGCATTTTTCCTCATAATAAGCTGATATGATCACAATTATAGAACTTTAATTTATGGTTAGACCCTGAGGGTCTACATACCATAGATAAAATTGTATAAATGATTGCTATTAACAAATTTAAGAGCTCTTTACCTTTAAGAACATGGGCGTCTCAAACTGACCCAAAGAAAAAGGAAACTTTTGTTATGTTAGTAAAAAGCTTGTTATATCACAAAACCATGTGCAGAAGTAAACAGTCTAAACCTGTAGTATCAGCTATGAATGTGCTCTGTTTTAAAATGTGTCGCAGCGACGCGCTATGATGACGTTTATACCTACAAATTGGTAACTTCTAGCAGCGTTATCAAAGCCATTACGTGCTATGCCTTATCTGCGAACAATCTGTGCTGTATTTTGTTACTGTGCTACTGCAGAATAAGAGTTATTTTTTGCTTATTTTTACCCCCCACTGGTTGTGGACCATCAGCCAGCCCCCTTCCAATCAACTGTCATTTCCCTATACTGAGGTGAAGGTCACCTAGGAGAGACCATCAATTAGGGTGGCCTAATGGTTAAGGTGTTTGCCTTACAAGCACAAGGTGCTGGGTTTGAGTCTCACAAGGGATAATTGGCTAGGCTTAAAAATGGCTCGCAAGGGCAGTTAGCCTAGTACTAATCTATGAACCTCTATGATGATTAAGTATCATTTTTCTGCATTTTCTTGCTGCCTTTAGCTAATTCCGCCTAAAACGCCAATTTTCTAGAGCTTGA